>NC_059370.1:43850954-43973454 GCF_019703515.2 Myxocyprinus asiaticus | reverse complement strand
TAAATGTATAAATGTATCCCCTTTTCTCCCAATTTGGAATGCCCAATTCCCACTACTTAGTAGGTCCTCGTGGTGGCACGGTTACTCACCTCAATCCGGGTGGCAGAGGACAAGTCTCAGTTGCCTCCGCTTCTGAGACTGTCAATCCGCGCATCTTATCACGTGACTCATTGTGCATGACACTGCGGAGACTCACAGCATGTGGAGGCTCATGCTACTCTCAACTTACCACGCGCCCCATCGAGAGCGAGAACCACTAATCACGACCACAAGGTGGTTACCCCATGTGACTCTACCTCCCTAGCAACCGGGCCAATTTGGTTGCTAAGGAGACCTGGCTGGAGTCACTCAGCACACCCTGGATTCGAACTTTAAAAAGAAAAATGTTAACACTTATGTTACTCGGCCGATACCGATAACTGCTAAATGGTCAAATATCGTCCGATTAATCAGTCTGGTGATATATCTGTCTATCACTAATCCAAATTGAGTTTAGTTAAGTATATTGTTGACTGAAAAGCAAAAAACACACATGAAATCCTACATTTGGATGTGGTTTGAAATCAGATTAAATGCGTTAGCCAGACGAATGTCTCTTGGCAATGATCGCTGGGTATTAACTGTTCTGTCTGAATAAGTAGATCAGATTTCATCTCTTACAAAATAACACTGTGGACAGTCAGTCCTAAAGATTGGATTTAAATACTGTGTGAATACAATCAAAGCCACACCACCTCCTCTAAACTCGATGTACTGTACATGTAATGTCACTTATATACACGTGTTGGCACACATTCTTGAAAATATACACTAGTGTGTGTATGGGGGTTGTAACTGGAGTGGAAAGAGCCATGTGCATTTAAAATACTTCTTTTCTTTAGTTCACATGCCCATCATAGAGGTCTGTGAGCTTTATATCAAGGGTAATGTCTCTGTGAAATGGTCTGTTAGTGTGTGTTTCATTGAGCGTGTAAATGTGACATTGGTGTGAATGTTTTGCATTCATGCTTGCTGACAGGTAGATATGTGGAGTGTGCAGTGTCACAACAACACAGACCTTCATTCAAGGGCAGTGTGTGTGTGTGTGTGTGTGTGTGTGTGTGTGTGTGTGTGTGTGTGCATATATATATATATATATATGTGTGTGTGTGTATATATGTGTGTATATATGTGTGTGTGTGTGTGTGTGTATATATGTGTGTGTGTGTGTGTGTGTATATAGTGTGTGCGTGTGTGTGTGTGTGCGTGTGTGTGCATATATGTATGTGTGTGTGTGTATAGTGTGTGTGTGTGTGTGTGTGTGTGCGTGTGTGCATATATGCATATATATATGTGTGTGTGTGTGTGTGTGTGTGTGCGTGTGTGCATATATATATATATATGTGTGTGTGTGTGCGTGTGTGCATATATATATATATATGTGTGTGTGTGTGTGTCAAAATCAAATCACTTTGTCACTCAACCATATACACAAGTGCAACAGTGGGTGAAATTCTTGGGTGCAGTTCCGAGTGTGTGTGTGTTTGTGTGTGTGTGTGCATATATATATATATATATATATGTGTGTGTGTGTGTGTGTGTGTGTGTGTGTGTGTGTGAGAGAGAGAGAAAGAATGAGAGGGCAGAGAACTCTAGAAATGTGTTAATCCTTTTTTTTTCTCAGTCAACTATATACTGACACCTGTGACCTCTCTCTGACTCTCTCTCTTCGATTTTTCTGTTTATTTAAGCTGTTTTTTCATGACAACTAGAGTTTATTATTGTAAGGTTATTATATACTGTGCAGAATAATAAAAAAAGAGAATAAAGAACCAGAAAAAGACAGTTTGTCAAGACAAACATTGATGCAAGCATGAGCTGATTAAATTGTTGAATTATTTGCTGGTTCATTTTTGTAATTTGCCAACCAAATAACATTCAAGTTTGTTCTTCTTCTCTCTGTCAATGTCAGAGTAATTTATTGGCATGATTGGGTTTACACACAGTATTTCCAAAGTGTACAACAAATAATGGCAAGAAAATAAAGATTATAACAAAAAATAAAGCAGAAACAAATAAAAAATGGTGCCAAGAAACTGTAATAAAAATAATAATAATAACAACTCTCTCTTTGTCTCTCTCTTAGTAATGGGACGAGCATGATTTCTCTCATCATTCCTCGCAAAGATCAGATCTCCCGAGTGGCGAAAATGTTGGCAGATGAGTTTGGTACAGCATCAAACATCAAGAGTCGAGTGAACAGACTGTCAGTGCTGGGAGCCATTACATCTGTCCAACAGAGACTCAAACTCTATAACAAAGGTGTGTGCGCGTGAGTGTGTGCGTGCGTGCGTGAGTGTGTGCGTTCGCGAGTGGGTGCCTGCGTGCGCGCGCGAGTGGGTGCCTGCGTGCGCGCGCGAGTGGGTGCGTGCGCGAGTGAGTGCGTGCATGAGTGGGTGCCTGCGCGAGTGCGTGAGTGGGTGCCTGCGCGAGTGCGTGAGTGGGTGCCTGCGCGAGTGCGTGAGTGGGTGCCTGCGCGAGTGCGTGAGTGGGTGCCTGCGCGAGTGCGTGCGTGGGTGAGTGGGTGCGCGTGTGGGTGCCTGCGCGAGCGGGTGCCTGCGCGAGTGGGTGCCTGCGCGAGCGGGTGGGTGCGCGAGCGGGTGGGTGCGCGAGTGGGTGCCTGCGCACCAGCGTGAGTGGGTGCGCGCGTGGGTGCCTGCGCGTGTGGGTGCCTGCACACGTGCGCGCGTGGGTGCGTGCGCGAGTGAGTGCGTGCGCGAGTGAGTGCGTGCGCGAGTGAGTGCGTGCGTGCGCGAGTGCGTGCGTGCGCGAGTGAGTGCGTGCGCGAGTGAGTGCGTGCGCGAGTGAGTGCGTGGGTGCCTGCGTGAGTGAGTGCCTGCGCGGGTGCGTGAGTGGGTGCCTGCGCGGGTGCGTCAGTGGGTGCCTGCGCGCCTGCGTGAGTGGGTGCGCGCGTGGGTGCCTGCACGAGTGGGTGCGTGCGCGAGTGAGTGCGTGGGTGCCTGCGTGAGTGGGTGCCTGCGTGAGTGGGTGCCTGCGTGAGTGACTGCGTGCGCGCCTGCGTGAGTGAGTGAGTGCCTGCGCGTGTGTGCGCGAGTGAGTGCGTGCGTGAGTGTGCGTGTGCACAAACAGACTCGCCATTTCAAAACAGCTTTCTGTCCCGCCCCAAACTCACGCCATTGGTCTAGTCAGTGTTATTGTTATTGAATTTTCCTAGCACCATTGAGAGACACAATGTTTATAGATTTCAAGGAAATTAACCTACAATGACTTATAGTTGTCTTTGCATTTTAAAGTGGGATAGCAATTAGACTTGTCTTTTGTGGCTTTGCTTTCTCTCATCACCTGCAGTGCCACCTAATGGTCTGGTGGTGTACTGCGGCACGATAGTAACAGATGAAGGTAAAGAGAAGAAAGTCAACATTGATTTTGAGCCGTTCAAGCCCATCAACACTTCTCTGTACCTCTGCGACAACAAGTTCCATACTGAGGTGAAATAAAAAATACAAATGAATTGAGTTTTATATGAGACCGATGCTCCATGATCATCTTCTGCTGTCTCTAGGCTCTCACAGCGCTGTTGTCGGATGACAGTAAGTTTGGATTTATTGTTATTGACGGTAGTGGAGCTCTATTCGGCACCTTGCAGGGCAACACCAGAGAAGTGCTGCACAAATTTACTGTGGACCTGCCCAAGAAACACGGTACTGAACACACACATTAAATGAATGCAGTTTATTACATAAATAAATATATTTGTGATTATTTTGCTCGTAGTTTAAAATGAAGCAATCTTGTTGTTAATATTGCAATGATTTTAAAGTGCTTCTTATTTGGCCAATATGTTGATTCACTATGTCAACATGCAATTGACATACTGAATCAACTTTGCAAAAATGGCCTCGCATTGAAAAAGCCATTTCAGGCCAAAAACATAAATATCGAGATTTTGAAAATCACCAGAAGGCAAAACAATTTCTAGAATAGCTACTATCACCCAGCTCTAGTGTCATCGAGTTCTTAAATGTGAATGTAAAAAATGAAATGACTCTTAATATATCTATATTCATTATTTCAGGAAGAGGTGGTCAGTCTGCGCTGCGTTTCGCTCGGTTACGCATGGAGAAAAGACATAATTACGTGAGGAAGGTCGCAGAAACGGCGGTGCAGCTTTATGTGTCCAATGATAAAGTCAACGTGGCCGGACTGGTGCTCGCCGGATCCGCTGACTTTAAAACCGAGCTCAGCCAATCAGACATGTTCGATCCGGTAAGAAACCAATCTGATTGTTTGTTGAGTTGTTGATCAGTTCTAAGAAGGTCTCTTATTAGTTGAAATAAACTGTCTGTTAGAGGTAGACCGATATATCGATTTTACTGATCCATCGGTGCTGATGGATCGAAGGATGGCGATCGGTGACAACTGCACCAATCTTCAAACCAGCGGATTCTAAGAAGTTGATGCTCTCCAGCTTCGTCCGAGGGCTTGCACCTACCTCGTTACTCTGAAAGAAGAAAACTTGTTTGAAAACATAAAGACCATAGGACATCCAGTCTCTTCTGCTGGACAGTGGAAGGGTACAAAACAAAACCAGACAATAATATGAAGAGGGTCATTTTATTTACCTGTACTAACTGAATGTCCACCAACCTGTTGTCGTCCAAGTGTATCATTTTGTAGCTACCGTACTTTACACAATGTCTTTTAGGAGAGAATTAAATAAATAATCGAGTTGGTTTTAATGGTACAAGTTTAAAAAGTGGAAGAAGTGACAAGACACCTGTCTGTACTAGGGGTGAGCGATATTGACCAAAAATGATATCTCGATATTTTCTGGGATTTTGTCGAGAACGATAAGTAGATGATATTTTGCATACTTCAAAAATGTGTTTGTAAAAGTCTTATGTTGTACTAGCTCGCTCTTGTTAATAGGATATTCACTTTTTTGCAGAAGCTCACTAGCTTAACTTGTGGTGCGTGACCATGCACACCTACGACTCTCAAGGCGTGTTTTTGATTGGTTTTTGCAAAGTAAGTGACATACTCGATAATGTCAGCTCAAACACCGTTAAAACAACAATTAAGATATTATCGTAGACGATACATATTGCACACCCCTTCTCTGTACCAGCCTCTAGTTTTTGCTAAAATTACATTTTGCAATCACTCAATTTTTCATATCAGTGTCTATTATAGACGGCATGAATATTAGCTTCAAGTTTGAACAATTAAATGCAAAATATCAATCTAAAGTAACACAAACCTGGTGAATCAGCTCTCATGTCACCACGCAGAACTATGGCTTTTCCAGACTGCTTTGCCGTTTGCAAACATTTGGCAAATGGTTGGCAAGAGGAAGGCCTTTTGATGGTTAAAAAAATGTCCTGGGACACATACGTTCAAGACGCAGGGCTGAAAGTACCTTACAAAACATCACAACAACATCACTGTCTGCAAAAGCAGAAATGTTTCAGAACTATGACCCATAAGATTTATACAGAAATACTCAAACCAGCCCGTCTGGCACCAACAATCATGCCACAGACCAAATCACTGAGATCACATTTTTTCACCATTCTGATGGTTGATGTGAACATTAACTGAAGCTCCTGACCCATATATGCATGATTTTATGCACTGCACTGCTGCCGCATGATTGGCTGAGTAGATAATCACATGGATGATTGTTGGTGCCAGATGGGCTGGTTTGAGTATTTCTGTAACTGCTGATCTCCTGGGATTTTCATATATTTATTCATATGATTTAATGTATATATGTGTATGTATGTATTTATACACAAAATCCTTAATTAGGTGAATATATTGCCTTTAAAAAGCTTAATTTGGTAAATGCATAAATATAGAGCATTGTAACAGAGCCAAATCTCCATCATTTCAAAATAAGAGTCCCTGGTGAATTGTGGGCTTGTTTAATTGTTAAATGTCCCATGTTATGCACAAAATCTTTCATTCATAGTAAGAAAAGCTCATTTATAAAAGCTATCAACTGATTGGTTATCAGCCTTTTCCATCACCTTAGTTATCGCTGTCAGCAAAATCCACTATCGGTCGACCTCTGCTTCCCATAATGCTTCTTGAAAAGTCCTACTAATGATCGCAGTAACATCAGTATCTTTGTCTCTGATTGTTTGCAGAGGTTACAGGCGAAAGTATTGAAACTGGTGGACATCTCTTACGGGGGTGAAAACGGCTTTAATCAAGCCATCGAGCTCTCCGCTGAGGTCCTGTCCAATGTCAAATTCATACAGGAGAAGAAATTAATAGGTAAATACTGATTCTCACAGTGACACAATTGTGTATCATTTCATTTGGTATAATCTGTAATAAAACCGCATATGGAAATCATTTTTAAATTAGGCCCATGGTGCTAGTGGTGCTTGCTCACAATTTCACCTGGTGGGTGATAAAATGGGCGAAAAATCCCAAAGATATCATTCCAGATTGCATTTGACTGGCCATGGGTCATCAAGATTTTTGGTTTATTTTTTAGAGAGAAAGATCTGCTAAACATTTATATTTTTGTCAACTTTAAATGGCCTTAAAAAACTGGATTAAGAGCCACTAAACGTAATCCTGGTCTTGTTTCTCTCAGGGCGATATTTTGACGAGATCAGTCAGGACACGGGGAAGTACTGTTTTGGAGTTGAAGACACGCTGAAAGCGATGGAAATGGGGGCCGTTGAAATTCTCATCGTCTATGAAAACTTGGAGACCATGAGATACGTCTTCCGAATGCACGGCGCGGAGCTCAACGGCTCTGAGAACGGTACAAACGCACTCACTCATCGTCTGCTGATAGATTATAATCACTCTGCTGTGTTCTGTGCCTAACAGATGTCTTAAACTGTGAGTATATTGACAATATAATGCAGCCTTGTGTTCAAACAGCTCTGTGGCGACATGTTCAGTTTAAACATGAGAAATGTTTAAACTAGAAGGTGTTGTTGCACCAACAGATAGTTAAAGATTCGATTGTTTAGAACGGAAGTGCACCAGTAACGTAACATCTCTCTCTCTCTCTCTCTCTACATGTTTCAGAAGAGAAAGTCATTTATTTGACCCCAGAACAAGAGAAGGACAAGTCTCACTTCATAGACAAAGAGGTGTGTGTGTGTTATCTGTGTTAAAGGTCATCTGTTGTGCACAATGTTTACACCTGTCTACACTAAACAAACTTTCCTGGGTCCCATACTCCATTTGTTGCATCCTAGATAATATGACACACATGCCAGATCTCTCGTGCTGATTCCTCTCTGGCAAACTCACAATTCCTTCAACTGCGCATGCATATTTAAATAAAATAGCTGAAATACTGTAAGTGGTCTGAATTTCGCATATTCACATGGTGTTTCTTCAACTTCAGACAAATTTCAAACAAACAGAGTTTAACTTTTACCTTTTTGTTATATGAAGATTGCATTTAAACCAAATTGGATTTAAACCTGGCCGTTGTTATTTATTTTTGGTACTTTTTGGTATGCAAAAAAACTGTCTTTTATTTAAGGATCGTGATCATATGAAGCCATTTATTATCACATATTTGTTTGGCTCCTTTTTAAATCATAATGCTAACAGAAATCACCCAAATGGCCCTGATCAAAAGTTTACATACCCTTGAATGTTTGGCCTTGTTACAGACACACAAGGTGACACACACAGGTTTAAATGGCAATTAAAGGTTAATTTCCCACACCTGTGGCTTTTTAAATTGCAATTAGTGTCTGTGTATAAATAGTCAATGAGTTTGTTAGCTCTCACATGGATGCACTGAGCAGGCTAGATACTGAGCCATGGGGAGCAGAAAAGAACTGTCAAAAGACCTGCGTAACAAGGTAATGGAACTTTATAAAGATGGAAAAGGATATAAAAAGATATCCAAAGCCTTAAAAATGCCAGTCAGTACTGTTCAATCACTTATTAAGAAGTGGAAAATTCGGGGATCTCTTGATACCAAGCCAAGGTCAGGGAGACCAAGAAAGATTTCAGCCACAACTGCCAGAAGAATTGTTCGGGATACAAAGGAAAAACCCACAGGTAACCTCAGGAGAAATACAGGCTGCTCTGGAAAAAGACCGTGTGGTTGTTTCAAGGAGCACAATACGACGATATCTGAACAAATATGAGCTGCATGGTCGAGTTGCCACAAAAAAGCCCTGTTACAATATGCCCGGCAACACCTTGACACGCCTCACAGCTTCTGACACACTGTAATTTGGAGTGACGAGACCAAAATAGAGCTTTATGATCACAACCATAAGCGCTATGTTTGGAGATGGGTCAACAAGGCCTATAGTGAAAAGAATACCATCCCCACTGTGAAGCATGTTGGTGGCGGTTTTTTTGGTGGTGACAGTTTTTTTGCATGATCAGTCATATTTCCATGCCAAATGCCAAAATTTCACAATTTCTGCCAGGGTATGCAAACTTTTGAGCATAACTGTATATATAAACGGCTTTTATATACTGTATAGATTTCTCAGTTTTAGCCTTGTCCCAGACCAAGATTTTCAATGTTAGACTATGAAAATACATTTTAAAAATACAAATTATTACATGTTACAAACTATGATCATCTAAACAAAGAGTGAAATAAACAAACCATTTCAATATTTACTGTGTGAAAATGATTTCTATCAGTTTTTCAAAAATGACGACTGTCCCACAGTTGTGGTGTCATTTCCACCACACCAAACAATTTTGCCCCTAATACAGATTTGTTCAAAAGTTTGTATACTGACTACCACCCCTGGAGTTGCGAGTTTGAATCCAGGGTGAGCAGAGTGACTCCAGCCAGGTCTCCTAAGCAACCAAATTGGTCCGGTTGCTAGGGAGGGTAGAGTCACATGAGGTAACTTCCTCGTGGTCACAATTAGTGGTTCTCGCTCTCAATGGGGCATGTGGTGAGTTGTGTGTGGATCACGGAGAGTAGCATGAGCCTCCACATGCTGTGAGTCTCCACGGTGTCATGCACAACGAGTCACGTGATAAGGTGCGCGGATTGACGGTCTCAGAAGTGGAGGCAACTGAGACTTGTCCTCCACCACCCGGATTGATGTGCGTAACCGCGCCACCACGAGGACTTACTAAGTAGTGGGAATTGGGCATTCCAAATTGGGGGAAAAAGGGATTAAAAATAATAACAATAATAATAATTCAACAGTGCGTCGTCAATTATTCCTTACTTTTCCATTTCCTCCTATCTGTCTGCCATAGTAACACTCATATCATACCCCATGTGACTCTACCCTCCCTAGCAACCAGGCCAGTTTGGTTGCTTAGGAGACCTGGCTGGAGTCACTCGGCACACCCTGGATTCGAACTCGCGACTCCAGGGGTGGTAGTCAGTGTCTTTACTCGCTGAGCTACACAGACGAATTATTGCTTTAGTCTGACTGAAATCAGACTTTTAAAGTACATGCACTCATTTGCCTTTGAATGTGGTCAGAATTCGTCCCTGACCACCTTCTGGTGTGGTTTGAGTGATTAGATCCCAATGCGTCTTGAGTGCATTGACACTGGTCAATGTGGTCAAGTGCTATTCGATAGCGATCTGATCACCGAAAACGCATGCTAACGCAAGGTGTAAATTGGCCATAATGTCCCCCAACTTTAATGTGTTTTTTCTCTTGATGTCCGTGTCAGACAGGACAGGAACACGAGCTCATCGAGTCTATGCCTCTGCTGGAGTGGTTCGCTAATAACTATAAGAAGTTCGGAGCCACTCTGGAGATCGTGACGGATAAAAGTCAGGAGGGGTCACAGTTCGTCAAGGGCTTCGGAGGAATCGGAGGTGAGCGCAGAGAATCATTGGTCAACATACAAAAGACGATGCATTTGACTTTTTAGATGCTTTTCATGATAATACTGTTGACGTAGAAAAGTCGTGTTATCGTTTAATCTTATCTTAAATGAGTTTTGTTTGTTTTTTGCAGGTATTTTGCGATACCGAGTGGATTTCCAAGGGATGGAACACCAGGAAGACGACGAGGAGTTTTTTGATTTGGATGACTACTAGGTAGTCGGGACTGAACTAGGGCAAAATCAATGAAGATTTGAGGAAATATGGAAAGAAAAATCATTCTTTTTTTTACAGGGAGAGAGAAAGTTTGTGTGTGTTTTGACCCCAGTAAATCACAAACACACTGACAGTTTTAGAAGAGAAGTGAATCATCTGTCAATCAAATTAAAGATGGAGCTATTCATGAGTAAGGAAAAAGCTCTGCATTAGAGTGCTCTGATTGGATAAGACTCAATACTTGGTTTTGTTTATTCTCCTCCCCTCTTTGAATTAAAGTCACAGCACATGTCCAGGAAGTAAATTCACCCTGTTTTTGGACTCGCTCCTTTTGAAATAAAAGTATATTTTTCTTTTTTATCCTATTTTTCTTCTCTTTTTCCACCCTAAATCCATCCCTCCCTCTCTTGTTTTTTTTTTTTTTGTTTTTAAACTGGCAGTTGCTGCTGCTGTATTTTATGACAGTGTGGAATTTTTTTAACATGGGTTTCTGTAACGAATGGGGAGAAACAAAATATCAAATTTGAAACTGCTCAAACCAGCTGCCCTGCATGTGTCCATTTTTATAGCTTTGTGCTCTGTTTATTGCCCCCAAAAAGCTGATCTCACTTCGTGCCTCCAGATTAATGACTGATTTATAGAGATTTATTTTGCTGTGCAACACTATATGAACACTATTGCCAAGTCTGCTTTTATTCTTCTAATGTCAGCTAATGCGTAAGACATAGATTGAATATTAACGGCGGACAAATATGGGTTTTTATATGGTGAATGGCGATTCCGTTATCTAGAGTGCAGGGTGGCCGATATGCGTATATTTGTATTTGTGTGTGTGTGTGTGTGTGTGTGTGTGTGTGTGTGTATATATATATATATATTATACACCGTTGGAGTCAGAAGTTTACATACACCTTAGATAAATACATTTAAACTCCGTTTTTCACAATTCCTGACATTTAATCGTAGAAAACATTCCCTGTCTTTGGTCAGTTAGGATAACTACTTTATTTTAAGAATGTGAAATGTCAGAATAATAGTAGAGAGAATGATTTATTTCAGCTTTTATTTCTTTCATCACATTCCCAGTGGGTCAGAAGTTTACATACACTTTGTTAGTATTTGGTAGCATTGCCTTTAAATTGTTTAACTTGGGTCAAATGTTTTGGGTATCCATCCACAAGCTTCTCACAATAAGTTGCTGGATTTTTGGCCCATTCCTCCAGACAGAACTGGTGTAACTGAGTCAGGTTTGTAGACATCCTTGATCGCACATGCTTTTTCAGTTCTGCCCACAAATTTTCTATCGGATTGAGGCTTTGTGATGGCCACTCCAATACCTTGACTTTGTTGTCCTTAAGCCATTTTGCCACAACTCTGGAGGTATGCTTGCGGTCATTGTCCATTTGGAAGTCCCATTTGCGACCGAGCTTTAACTTCCTGTCTGATGTCTTGAGATGTTGCTTCAATATATCCACATAATTGTCCTTCCTCATGATGCCATCTATTTGTGAAGTGCACCGGTCCCTCCTGCAGCAAATCACCCCTACAACATGATGCTGCCACCTCCATGCTTCACGGTTGGGATGGTGTTTTTCGGCTTGCAAGCCTCACCCTTTTTCCTCCAAACATAACGATGATCATTATGGCCAACAGTTCGATTTTTGTTTCATCAGACCAGAGGACATTTCTCCAAAAAGTAAGATCTTTGTCCCCATGTGCACTTGCAAACTGTAGTCTGGCTTTTTTTATGGTGGTTTTGGAGCAGTGGCTTCTTCCTTGCTGAGCAGCCTTTCAGGTTATGTCGATATAGGACTCGTTTTACTGTGGATATAGATACTTGTCTTCCTGTTTCCTCCAGCATCTTCACAAGGTCCTTTGCTGTTGTTCTGGGATTGATTTGCACTTTTCGCACCAAACTACGTTCATCTCTAGGAGACAGAATGTGCCTCCTTCCTGAGCGGTATGATGGCTGCATGGTCCCATGGTGTTTATACTTGCGTACTATTGTTTGTACAGATGAACGTGGTACCTTCAGGAATTTGGAAATTGCTCCCAAGGATGAACCAGACTTGTGGAAGTCCACAGTTTTTTTTCTGAGGTCTTGGCTGATTTCTTTTGATTTTCCCATGATGTCAAGCAGAGAGGCACTGAGTTTGAAGGTAGGCCTGAAAATACATCCACAGGGACACCTCCTATCAGAAGCTAATTGTCTAAAGGCTTAACATCATTTTCTGGAATTTTCCAAGCTGCTTAAAGGCACAGTTAACTTAATGTAAACTTCTGACCCTCTGGAATTGTGATATAGTCAATTAAAAGTTAAACAATCTGTCTGTAAACAACTTTTGGAAAAATTACTCGTGTTATCCACAAAGTAGATGTCCTAAACAACTTGCCTAAATAATAGTTTGCTAATATTAAATCTGTGGAGTGGTTAAAAAATTTGTGAAGTGTATGTAAACTTCTGACTTCAACTGTGTGTGCGTGTGTGTGTGTGTGTGTGTGTGTGTGTGTATATATACAGTATATGAGGCATATTGGCCACCTTGCACTCATTGCAAACAGAAAAAGACACAGTTTTCCAGTTTCCTGCTTAGAGTATCATCCTATATAGATATATATATACACACACACACACACATATTTTATTTTTTTAAGTGGTTAACTGTAAAATTGTGAGTGTCTTTTACTGTTTTAATGACTCCAAAAGATTTTAAGAAGTCGGAACAGACCTAATAATCTGAAGTGAAGATTTAACAAAACATTTGTTGTAGAAGCTTAAAGAAGCTATTTTGTTCCACTGCTGAATGACTGAATTTGTATGGAGGACGAAACCTGCAAAAATAATAAATACATAAATCTGCATAATCATGCATATATAAACAGTTAAATGTGCGTGGAGATATACTTGCACAGATCTATGCAAAAATAATAAATACATAAATCTGCATAATCATGCATATATAAACAGTTAAATGTGCGTGGAGATATACTTGCACAGATCTATGCAAAAATAATAAATACATAAATCTGCAAACTCATGCATACATATATAAATAGTTAAATATGCGAGGAAATACACAAATAAATAAATGCGCAGATCAATGCAAAGATAATACATTATAAAACAAGTGGTTGGGGAACTGCAAATTGTTAAAGGAAATGCCAAATTGAAAGTTGACTTAATTCCACATTTCTGTATTTCTTTAATCATTCATTTATTTCTGTATGCTGTTCTGCATTTATATTTCCTTCATGAAACATGCTAATGAGAGGATGTTATCACCTGTTCAGACATCCCTCTCAGTAGCATGTTTCACAAAGGAAAAATAAATACAGAACTACATATAGAAATTAATTATTAAAGAAATATAGAATTAAAAATAGACTTTTTCTTCAACATTTTTGCATGTCCCCAACCGTTTTATATTGTATTATTTTGCATTAATGGGTGCATTTATTTATTTAATTATGTATTTATTTAATTATTTGCATATCATCTCGCACTTTTAATTATTTATGCATAAATATATGGATACCTGACCACTAGGAAACCAGTCACAACTATCAGCACTTTACAGGAAATAAACATTAAAAAAAAAAAAAGATTTCATAATAAAGGTCCTCAAACATTTGTAAGCATTTCATGAACTCATGTATCTGTGTATGAAGAATGCAAATTCTGTAGTGGATTTCGGTTTGAGAAACTGAGATTGGGATTTGCCATTTAGCTATTAAAGACTTAAAACTTTTCATTTTTATTTTATACGTTACTTTATGAAAATATATAACAAAACCCTAATAATTATCCTTCCTGTTTATTATTTAATGTGTCCTCCTGAGTCCTGGTTTTAAAAATATATATATATCATGCAAAGAGTTTGGCACTTCGACTTTGTTTATTACCTTTCTCGGTTATTTTGTTGATTATTATTTTCATACTTGTATTTATATACATACAGTGTTGGGTGTAATGCATTACTAAGTAATTAATTACTGTAATTAAATTACTTTTTCATTGGAAAAAGAAAAGTAAGGGATTACTCTTAATTTTTCAGTAATTTAATTACAGTTACTTCTGATGTAATTGCATAAAATACTTTATAGACCATAGAACAGTTCTAAATAAAACAATAGTGAATTTAAAATCGAAATTTAATGTCTAATGTTAAAATATATGTTTTCTAATTTAACGCCGCCCCTTTAAATTCTTTGGCCAGTTCATGAATAATTTATTTGATTTTATATATTTGAAAGAATTAAAAGAACAGTTTCATGTCCATCCTTGTATTTTTCATCTGGTCGAGGTTGAAATGGGTTTTAGAAAGTAATTAATAATTAATAAATAATGCAATTACTTTTCAGACAGAGTAATTAGTACAGTAATCTAATTACACGGTAGAAGATGTAATTAGTTACTTTTTTAGAGTAACTTACCCAACACTGTATATATACATATTACATGTTTTATTTTATATCATTGTATATAACTTTGTATATGGTGTATAAAATATGCTATATTTTGTTTATTTTTATTCTAAACTATTTCTTTAATTTTGTCTTGACCTATTCTGTGTTTAATTGCCTCTGTTTTAATTTGTTTGCTCAAAAACTAAACAGATTCTCCGGGGTTAGTAAAGTTGTATGGTATAATGATGTTTAGGCTACTTTAGTCCCTTTAACCTTTTTAAATGGAGAGTAAAACATTTGATCAATATTATATATTAGTAGTAATAATCAACTTTGTAGCTCATTTGCACCCAGACGAAAGAGCATGCTGGGATCGGTCCTCTGATGGGACTCTTATTTAATATAATGTCTTCCGTCTTCCTTGTTTTGTGTATGTTTGTGTGTCTTCGCTCGGGCTTCCATATTCACCGGACTCGATGAGAACAACAATACTATGGATCCGGATATAGAGGACAAAACCCTGGAGCTGATGGTACGTGCGAACCAACATACACGAGATGATCGCACTGATGTTTATATTTATTATAATGTATTTTAAAGTGCACTGAAGAGGAAGGGACAAAAATACAGCTAGTGGCCCGAATCGATATTAAACTTCGGATGTAATCAGATTGTGATATTATGATTTATTTGAGTAATGTCACTAAAGTGGCCTTCCGATCAGGATTTGACGCATATTTGAAGCTTTTATGTTTCACTGGGGGATCCGAGTGCTCATTGCGGCACCGCTGCGCCACTGCACGCGTCATACTATATCACAATATGCGCAACATTAATTATACATAGTCTGTGTTCACTTATATATGGTCCTCTACTTCAGTCACTTGTTTCAAGACGTGATGCAGTCATGAGCTGAATTACATTTATATTGTTCTTGGTTCCTTTAACAAATCTTTTAAAAGGAAGTGAAAGGGCAGTTCATTACAAAATGAAATTTCTGTCATCATTACTCACCCTTAAAGGGATAGTTCACCCAAAAATGACACTTCTCTCATCATTTACTCACCCTCATGCCATCCCAGATGTGTGTGACTTTCTTTCTTCTGCAGAACACTAATGAAGATTTTTATAAGAATATCTCAGCTGTGTTGGTCCATACAATGCAAGTGAATGGTGACCAGAACTTTGAAGCTCCAAAAAGCACATAAAGGCATCGTGAAAGTAATCCATACTACTCCAGTGTTTTCATCCATATTTTCAGATGTGATATCATAGGTGTGGGTGAGAAACAGATCAATATTTAAGTCTTTTTTTTGTTGTTGCTTGAAATGCTTCTCCCTGCTCAGTAGGGGGCGGTATGCATGAGGAATGTGAATCACCACAAACACAAGAAGAAGAATGTAAAAGTGACCTGTTTCTCATCCACACCCATCATGTCCCTTCTGAAGATCTTGATTTAACCACTGGAGTCTTATGGATTACTCTTGTGCTGACTTTAGATCTTTTTGTTTCATTTTTTGGCACCCATTCACTTGCATTGTATTGACCAAAAGAGCTGAGAAATTCCTCTAAAAATATTCATTTGAGTTCAGCCGATGAAAGAAAGTCACACACATCTGGGATGGGTGAGTAAATGAGAGAATTTTAATTTTTGGGTGAACTATCCATCTTTAAATCTGTATGAGTTTCTCTCTTCCAGTCACCATGCACTGTCACTATATACTTTTTTTCTCCATACAATGAAAGTGAATGGTGACTGAAACTAACACTCTCCCTAACATCGCCTTTTGAGTTCCACTGTAGAAAGAAAATCATAAACGTTTGCGAGTGATTACAGAATTAGTATCACTTTAAGAGTAGGCCTACAAGTCAATCGGAAGAGCTGATTTACTCACGCAGATTCTGGAATTAAAGTTTGATACAAACACAAGATGATTGATTTGATTTGTTCGTCTGTATGGATTGGTTTTCCAATGCTCAGGTACATGTTAAAATGAATAAAGATGTGCGGGATTTCCCCGCATTATGAACCTGGAACATAAGTGAATGATTAAATTTACGCGCAGTGCCTGCAATCCCGCGCGCAGGTCCTGCGGATATCCCGCTTCTCAGTTGCAGGACACGCTCACATTGGACTGCTATACGGCAATGTCACTGTGAGTACATGCGTGTATTTGTGTATGTGGTGGGGTCCCTTTTGTTTCATACCAGCCACATTCAAATGCGCCCAGTATAGAAAGCGTGCAGCTGTCTGAGGAGAGGAAGAATTACATAGATCACAGTCTAGATGCATCCTGATCTAAAGGGGAGAGATTGAAACTGCACCCGGCTGAGACACACTCTGTCACGGGACGCTCATCCCTCGAGCGCACACGCTTAATGCAGCTAGATTATAACGTGATGACTCACGACTTATTGAAACATAATATATGTGTCACTGTGCATTTCTTATCGTGAAGAACAATGGCAATATGCAGCTTTATTAATAAGATAGTTTTAGTTTTTTTGTGAGTTAAAGATGGGTTGAAGTGAACAGAAAGGTGAGAGAGGGTAGTCTTCGCCCCATTATACACCACAACAAAATTCGTTTTTGTTTTGGCTTGTTTTCCAATAGAAATATCTAAAACTCCTTTAAAACAATGTACATTTACTTTTACAGCTATACTGCAGAATAATTTTATTTTTTTATCTGAGAATGTTGAATATAATATTAAAAATACAAATATTTTCAAATATTTAAAAATCCTTTAAATAAAGATGCATTCACCTGAGAAGCAGCATATAAGATATTTAGACTTGCTTTTAGAGAATAGATCTTGAATAGAAGTATATTTTGTGTTTACTGCACTCGCAGAAGTATAACAAGTGAAAAAATACACTTATATACAAAATACACTTATATTTAAGATACATTCTCTTAAAGCAAGTCTAAATATCTTATATGTTACTTCTCAAGTAAATGTATCATTTTAAGGATTTTTAGACAATTTTAAATGGAAAAAAATACAAAAACACTTGATAACAATAGGATTTTTTTGTAGTGAAATTAATCATAAAAAAAAGTATTTTTTCCTTTACTTCAGTGAATGTCATTTAGAGGTATTTTTAAAAGATGATTTTGTCCTCTTTATCGTTAGTAAGCACATTTAATACAACCTTTTATGTCGGGGCACAAGGTGAATAGTCGGTTTAGAGCTAATGATTAATCATTGCAATAATTGCCCAAATAGTCGAATAATCGTTCTAATAATCGTTAGATTAGTCGATTATCAAAATAATCGTTAGTTGCAGCCCTACAATCTATATGTGTATTATATATCAGTCTTTATATGCTTCATATATCACAATCTATATGTGTTTTATATATCATAGTCTTTATGTGCGTCATATATCACAATCTATATGTGTTTTATATATCATAGTCTTTGTGCGTCATATATCACAATCTATATGTGTTTTATATATCATAGTCTTTGTGCGTCATATATCACAATCTATATGTGTTTAATATATCTCACAGCCTGTATGCACTTCATATATCACAATCTATATGTGTTTTATATATCATAGTCTTTATGTGCATCATATATCACAATCTATATGTGTTTTATATATCATAGTCTTTATGTGCGTCATATATCACAATCTATATGTGTTTTATATATCATAGTCTTTATGTGCATCATATATCACAATCTATATGTGTTTAATATATCTCATAGTCTGTATGTACGTCATATATCACAATCTATATGTGTTTTATATATCATAGTCTTTATGTGCGTCATATATCACAATCTATATGTGTTTAATATATCTCACAGCCTGTATGCACTTCATATATCACAATCTATATGTGTTTAATATATCATAGTCTTTATGTGCATCATATATCACAATCTATATGTGTTTTATATATCATAGTCTTTATGTGCGTCATATATCACAATCTATATGTGTTTTATATATCATAGTCTTTGTGCGTCATATATCACAATCTATATGTGTTTAATATATCTCACAGCCTGTATGCACTTCATATATCACAATCTATATGTGTTTTATATATCATAGTCTTTATGTGCATCATATATCACAATCTATATGTGTTTTATATATCATAGTCTTTATGTGCGTCATATATCACAATCTATATGTGTTTTATATATCATAGTCTTTATGTGCGTCATATATCACAATCTATATGTGTTTAATATATCTCACAGCCTGTATGCACTTCATATATCACAATCTATATGTGTTTTATATATCATAGTCTTTATGTGCATCATATATCACAATCTATATGTGTTTTATATATCATAGTCTTTATGTGCATCATATATCACAATCTATATGTGTTTAATATATCATAGTCTTTATGTGCATCATATATCACAATCTATATGTGTTTTATATATCATAGTCTTTATGTGCGTCATATATCACAATCTATATGTGTTTAATATATCTCACAGCCTGTATGCACTTCATATATCACAATCTATATGTGTTTTATATATCATAGTCTTTATGTGCATCATATATCACAATCTATATGTGTTTAATATATCTCACAGCCTGTATGCACTTCATATATCACAATCTATATGTGTTTTATATATCATAGTCTTCATGCGCGTCATATCACAATCTATATGTGTTTTATATATCTCAGCCTGTATGCACTTCATATATCACAATCTATATGTGTTTAATATATCTCACAGCCTGAATGCGCTTTATATCACAATCTATGTGTTTTATATATCACAGTCTTTATGTGCTTCATATATCACAATCTATATGTGTTTAATATATCTCACAGCCTGTATGCACTTCATATATCACAATCTATATGTGTTTTATATATCATAGTCTTCATGCGCGTCATATCACAATCTATATGTGTTTTATATATCTCAGCCTGTATGCACTTCATATATCACAATCTATATGTGTTTAATATATCTCACAGCCTGAATGCGCTTTATATCACAATCTATGTGTTTTATATATCACAGTCTTTATGTGCTTCATATATCACAATCTATATGTGTTTAATATATCTCACAGCCTCACAGTCTATATATATTTTATATATCAGTCTTTATATGCTTCATATATCACAATCTATATGTGTTTTATATATCACAGTCTTTATGTGCCTCATATATCACAATCTATATGTGTTTAATATATCTCGCAGCCTGTATGCACTTTATATATCATAGTCTTTATGTGTGTCATATATGACAATATATATGTTTTATATATCTCAGCCTGTATGCACTTCATATATCACAATCTATATGTTTTATATATCATATTGTTTATGCTTCATATATCACAATCTATATGCGTTTTATATATATATCACACAGCCTGTATACGCTTCATATATCACAATCTATTTGTGTTTTATATTACACAGCCTGTATGCACTTAATATATAACATTCCTTGTGCATTTTATATATCACAGTCTTTATGCGCTGCATATATCACAATATATGTGCGTTTTATATCATATAGCCTGTATACGCTTCATACTGTATATCACAATATATATGAGTTTTTTTGTCACAGTCATTATGCACTTCTGATCACACAGCCTGAATGCGCTTCATATATCACAATATGCATTTTATATATCACACAGCCTGTGTCCGGTTTAAATATTATAGTCTCAATGCATTTTAGATATCACACAGTCTGCATGTGCTTCATATATCACAGTCTATATGTGTTTTACTGTATATATCACAGCGTTTGTATGCGCTTCATTTATCACATACAGTCTAAAAGCGCCTAACATCACATAAAAATCCTATATCAAAGAGTATGTGTGTGCTTCATTAATCACACAAAGTCTGTGTGCATATACAATTGTGTGCAATTTATATATAACAGTCTATATGCACATCATGTATTAGATACAGTCTATATTTGCTTCATTATTAGAGTCTATACCCGCTTCATAGAGGGAATAGCATCCATCTCTCACTATTTGTACTTAGTGTAGACAAGATGCTAGTGTTAAAAGCGTTTACCTTTTATTACAAGTCCTCCATTTCTTTCACTCTGTTCCACTTAGTGTATATAGCCACGCCCTTCATATATCACACTCCAAATGTACTCATGATATCACAGAGTCTATACATATCACAGTCTGTATGTGCTTTATATATCATACACATCCTATTTGTCTAATATAATTTGTTTAATGCGCTTCATGTATCTCAGTCTACATGCTCTTCATATCTCATCTAGTCTAAATGAATTTCATATATTATCACATAGTATATATTCTGCTCTTCATATATTGCATACAACCAATATACAGTATGTGTGCCATAAATCACAAGCTAGCATAAATGCGCTTCATATACCTATATACTCTTCCTATAGCCTATTACATTCAGTCCATATATTTATACATGTATTTATTAATGTCATATATAACATATATATATATATATATATATATATAGCATATAAGATGTGCTACCTAAATCAAATGCAGTCTATATACGCATCTCATATACTGTATGTGACATTGTGCACTTTTGATAAAAGCATCTGTTACATGGCTAGTTAGTAATGTTTACTCGCATTCTACGCATGATAAACATTATAATAATCTGTGCCACTATCTGTACCATAATAATCAATCATGCACAGTTGGATTTTCTCGATGTAGCCTAAAGGAAGTTACCAGCTTAGTCTAAGTTGCTCAATGTTTCATGAATAATTTTTCAATTAAATAACTGATTGCACTAGTTGCTAGAACTGCATTCTAGAATTCTGTTGGATGTCCATGCACAAATACACACCTCAGTGATGAATGTTAGCATTGAGTGTGTAAACATTCTGTGTTTGTGTTCACATAACCAAACACTGATTTTAGTCGCATGTTTTATGGAGGATGGGAGAGGAGGAGCTTATTCCTTGTTAATATTAGGCCCATCCCCTTTCTCTGCTCCACCCATCCATTATTCTGTGTTGGTATGTGTAATGTCTAATGAGCAATGTCTGCAGGAGCGTGTTTTAGTGTGTGTGTGTGTGTGTGTGTGTTAGCTCACTGTTGCTCTAATACTGATTTATTTCCTTCTTCGCTTTCCTATCTGACGCTCGTCTTTGTTTCACTTGTTTGCTCACATAACATTTGTCTTTTCTTTTTCTTTTATTATTTTTGTTTTCTTTTGTTTGTTTATTCTGTCTTATATCCATTCTGTTGTTTGTTCATTCATTTGGTCTTTTATGTCTTTGTTTCTTTTTTCATTTCGAATTTCTTTCTTTCGTTTATTGTTTTCGTTTGGCCTCGACTTTCGCATGTCCTTTCATTTTGTCTTGTTTTATTTGGTATTTCAATTGTTTGTTCTTTCTTTATGTTTGTTCATTCTGTGTTTTCATTTGTTGGTTCATTCTTTCTTTCGTCTGTTCTTTTTCTTGTTCATTAATTTGGTCTTTCAAATCTTTATTCATTTGTTCTTTCATTTGGAATTTCTTTTATTTGTTTGTCCTTTGTTTGTTTTCATTTGTTCTGTCTTTCGTCTGTTCTGTTGTTTGTTCATTTATTTGGTCTTTCAATTCTTCTCTTTTCATTTGGAATTTCTTTCTTTTGTTTTTGTTTTGTTTTTTCACATGTCCTTTCATTCTGTCATTTGTTTGTTTCTTTTTGTTTGTTTATTCTGTCTTTGTTCAATCATTCTGTCTTGTGTCCTTTCTGTTGTTTGATTATTCGCGGTGTTTGTTTATTATTATTGGTCTTTCAATGTTTGTTTGTTTTCCGTTTGCTCCTTTTTTTCTGTATATTTTCTGTTGTTTGTTAATTCTGTCTTATTACATTCGTTTGGTCTTCTTGATTGTTCTTTGATTCTTTGACTTTTGTTTGTTTTTTTGTTATGTCTTGTTTTTGTTTGTTCATTTGGTATTTCAATTGTTCGTTTGTTTGTTTTGTTTGTCTCATTTGTTGGTTCAATTTTTTATTCGTCTGTTCTTTTTCTTGTTTATTCATTTGGTCTTTCAATTCTTTTTTCATTTGTTCTTTCATTTTAAATTTATTTCATTTGTTCTGCTTTTCGTCTGTTCTGTTGTTTATTCATGTCGTTTAATTTATTTTGTTTTCGTTTGGAATTTCTTTCTTCCCCTCCCCCATCTGTGTCATAAAATATTTCCATCCTCTTGTTTTCCTCATGTTATCGTATCTTCTGTTCTCCCTTCTCTCCTCTCTCTCTCTCTCTCTCTCTCTCTCTCTCTATCTCTCTCTCTCTCTCTCTCTCTCTCTCTCTCACAGTGTTCTTTGCCTCGTTCTGTCTGGCTGGGTTGTTCTTCAGTGGCAGAGAGTCTGTGTGCTCTCAGATGCTTGCAGAGTCTCCCCACCTCCCGGGCTCACAACCAGGTTCTGCTCTCCTCTTCAGTACCTCCTCTCATTCTCCTCTCCTTCTCTCCTCTTTTCTCCTCCGCTGTCATGTGCCTGGTTGTATCGGCCTCTTACCTGTAGATGCTGCTGCTTTATTTGCCTGTGCCCGTGCAGGAGAGAGAGAGGGAGAAATGGAGAACGAGGAAGAGATAGACAGAGAGAAACAGAAGACGAGGATGATTATAACTAGATAAGCTATGTGGTTCAGGGGAAGTACCGTTTACCTGTGGAGGAAGTTCAGGTGTTTGTCTGTTTTCTTTCACCAGTATGTTGCCATATAATCTCTCTCTCTTTTGCTGTCTCGCCATCTTTAATCTTAGGCCATTATGATGCACAAACGCACTCACACTTGCAAAAAAATTTATTGAAGGGATAGTTCTCACAAAAATCACTTACCCCATGTTATCCCAAACCCAAATGCTCCTCTCCTCCAGCATATTCTGCTGGCGTGAGCTCCATGAGTCCGAGAAAATAAAGATCAGATTAAATGTCATTGATCATAAGCAGCATGTGTGTATTTCTGTTTGTCTGTGTGCATGTTAAACTGCTCTTGTGTTTGGAATGTTTTCACAAAAATGCACTATTCTGAATGCCCCGCCCCCTTTCCAGTGGCCACTCCCCTGACATGTTACTGCTACTTTAACAGACACACAATTAACACTTGTCCCTATCTCTTTTTCTGTAGAGCATGACAGTGATGGAGTCACAGAATCACACAGATGATGTCTCAACAATGAAAACGACAGTATTCAAGGTGTGTGTGTGTGTGTGTGTGTGTGTGTGTGACAGACAGACAGAGAGAGAAAAAATGTCGCAGGTTCTTTCCCATGTGCCTAATCTGGACTAATTAGCGGGAGTGAACGGCTATTGATAATGTTTCTTTGCAATAGTACTTTGTACTATACAATAATATAATATGCTTAATAGTAGTGCATAATAAATATAAATAATAATAATAATAAAAAAATAATAATAAATAATTATAATAAATATAAATAATAATAAAAAATCATTAATAATAACTAATATTATAAATAATAATATTACCGGTTATAATAAATAATAATAATAAATAATTTTAAAAATAATAATAAATAACCAAACAATCAATCCAAGTATGAAAACGTGATTTTAAGTCACGTTATTCACTCTCTTTATCTCTTCTGCTGTGTGTTCAGTTAGGGAACGGTTCAGTACGGGGTTCGAGGAAGAGATCATCTCAGGGGAACTTTGAGAAGGAGAAAGATCTGTGTATCCAGGTGTTTGATCAGTGGTCTGAATCGGATCAGGTGGAGTTTGTGGAACATCTGATCGCACGCATGTGCCATTACCAACACGGCCATATAAACTCTTATCTGAAACCCATGTTACAGAGAGACTTCATCACCTCGCTGCCAGGTAACTAAAGCGCGCACACACACGTACATCAAACCTTGGTACAATAATTATCTTCGATTTAATAGAGCAGAGACAGACTGTTGACTATCAGCATAAAGTCTGGTCCACTTTCCAGCTTATTCTATCTGAGAACCACCCACTTCAACAGGAAGCGACAGTCTGACCTACATCACAGCTTTGTATTTGTGATTTTAGAGGTGATGAATGTGCAATTAATGATGCTACATTAATAGATAGCCCCAATAAAGTTAAGGCGTTATTACATTATTAAAAATTGGAAAATGTGTGGGGAGCATTTTGGTGCATCCACAAGCTAACTAAAAGTAGAGATGCTTACTAACTGTAAAACAGTAATGAGCTACTCTTTCCAACGAGTAGTCACAAAATGCTACATTTGTCACATTGTATTGCGCACACTGCATTACAGCTGAGCAAGCCGTATAATATAATATAATGTAATATAATAACAATTATTGTACCTCTACTATGCTAAAAATGTTCAGAGTCATTTTGATATTTTTTTTTTTATGAGGCTTAGTCAGAAATGTCATGTGGTGTAACTGTCCAGAGATGGGGGTAAAAAAAAATCAAAGTCTTATTTAAAGGGGGGCCTGTGTAGCTCAGCGAGTATTGACGCTGACTATCACCCCTGGAGTGCTGAATTCGAATCCCAGGGTGTGCTGAGTGACTCCAGCCAGGTCTCCTAAGCAACCAAATTGGCCCGGTTGCTAGGGAGGGTAGAGTCACATGGGGTAACCTCCTCGTGGTCGCTATAATGTGACGCTCTCAGTGGAGCGTGTGGTGAGTTGTGCGTGGATGCCTCGGAGAATAGCGTGAAGCCTCCGCACGCACTAGGTCTCCACGGTAACGCGCTCAACAAGCCACGTGATAAGATGCGGGGTTTGACGGACTCGGACGCGAAGGCAACTGAGATTCGTCCTCCGCCATCCTGATTGAGGCGAGTCACTACACCACCGCGAGGTCTTAGAGTGCATAGTTCTCAAATTTGGTGACCAGTTCTTGCTTTGGAAGCATTTGGAAACAGACTTTGTCAGCGGACTGATATAAACCAGTGCACTCTGACTCATGGAAATTACAGATTGAAGCTTGCGATTTTGAGATATCTTTGCATTGGATGCTCCATAAATGGGCCATGAGCATGCTGTGTCTGATACTACGCATACATCCACTAAACATCTCTCTCTGCGTGTAGCTCAGGGTCTGGATCACATAGCGGAGAACATCCTCTCATTTTTGGACGCTCGCTCTCTGTGCTCCGCGGAGCTCGTGTGTCGGGAGTGGCAGCGCGTCATTTCAGACGGAATGCTCTGGAAGAAACTCATCGAGAGGATGGTGCGCACAGATCCGCTGTGGAAAGGCCTGTCAGAGCGACATCAGTGGTGAGAAACTGTTTATTTGCATTGATGAACAAAACAAATGTTCGCATTACTGTGTTTACATTGTACAATTGTCAAGGTTCTGAGAGCAAAGAGCATCAAATATTAAAGTCAACGTGGAATGCTGTTCGCAACCCATTTTTCTTGCGCAATGTGACGTATTTCTGAGTGAAACGGGATATTTAACCAGAAAGAAATTGATTGGATGGTGTAAAGTGTTGCTATATGACAGGTTAAAAAAATGAGAGGGCTTGATGACATCAGCTGAAAATAAAAGTCGTTTCAGAGGCAGAGCAAGTTATCACATTACAAAAAGAAACGTGGATTTTTATTTATTTGTAATAATGTGCAATGTTGAATTGTTTACAAAAAAGACCAGTAATGAGTGTTGAGTAAATAGGGGAAATTTAAACTAATATTATACCACAGCATTGGTGAATTCTTGATTCTGATTGGTTGACACATATTCCAGAAGTGTAGATTTTTTATTTTTTTTAAACTGTATGGCTATGATGTAGTTTGAGGTGCATTAAAGCTGAATATTCCCTACATATTTTGCCGAATTGTTCTGAATTGTTACAAAATGTCAAATTAGTAAATGGCAGATTGGACTGGTTATAAGAAAAGTACTTAATTGGTAGCATTAGGATGCTCAAGAGCATTTGAGAGAAAACATGCGCACATGCGTTATACACATGTGCATATCGTACCATTGTATAAGCAGGATCATTGATTAAAGACTGTTGAAGTATTGAAAGGTAATATGCACACACCGTTACACCGCGAGTGTGCATCAATAATTAAATGGTCCGTTGTCAATTATTCTGTATAGACGAAGATCCTGTTCACAAACAAATGCTCCGCTCCACCACTTCCGGGTTCTTTTGGCAGCGAGAAAAGAGCTGCGTTCAAGGGGCGCTTTGCACACATTGAGCTGAAAATGACCCATGGCATGAATAGTGACCCATGTAGTGATGTCAAAAGTACGTGTACTTTTGTACCAAGTCGATACTAAAATTAAAAAGATGTAACAATACCAGTGTTTCTGCAGTACCAGTTGTAACGACCACCGGCTCAAATGAGCTGATACTCCTTTTAGACAGAAATGGAAAATTAATGTGATTCAGTAAAAAATAAATATACAATCTGTTTGTACTACACGCTGTAAAGTGAATGTGTGAAGCTGCTCATGTGCTGAAAATACATACTTTTATATACACTTAGGTTGAAGTCATGAAAACTCATTTTTTAACCACTCCACAGATATTTGCAAACTATAGTTTTAGCAAGTCGTTTAGGACATCTACTTTGTGCATGACATGAGTAATTTTTCCCAACAATTGTAGTTTGGTGCGAAAAGTGCAAATCAATCCCAGAACAACAGCAAAGGACGTTGTGAAGATGCTGGAGGAAACAGGTAGACAAGTATCTATATCCACAGTAAAACGAGTCCTATATCGACATAACCTGAAAGGCTGCTCAGCAAGGAAGAAGCCAATGCTCCAAAACCACCATAAAAAAGCCAGACTACAGTTTACAAGTGCACATGGGGTCAAAGATCTTACTTTTTGGAGAAATGTCCTCTGGTCTGATGAAACAATAATTGAACTGTTTGGCCATAATGACCATCGTTATGTTTGGAGGAAAAAGGGTGAGGCTCGTAAGCCGAAAAACACCATCCCAACCGTGAAGCATGGGTGTGGCAGCATCATGTTGTGGGGGTGCTTTGTTGCAGGAGGGACTGGTGCACTTCATAAAATAGATGGCATCATGAGGAAGGACAATGATGTGGATATATTGAAGCAACATCTCAAGACATCAGCCAGGAAGTTAAAGCTCGGTCGCAAATGGGTCTTCCAAATGGACAATGACCCCAACCATACCTCCCAAGTTGTGGCAAAATGGCTTAAGGACAACAAAGTCAAGGTATTGGAGTGGCCATCACAAAGCCCTGATCTCAGTCCGATAGAAAATTTGTGGGCAGAACTGAAAAAGCATGTGTGTGCAAGGAGGCCTACAAACCTGACTCAGTTACACCAGTTCTGTCTGGAGGAAAATTCCAGCAACTTATTGTGAGAAGCTTGTGGAAGGCTACCCAAAACATTTGATCCAAGTTAAACTATTTAAAAGCAATGATTCAGAATAAAAGCTCAACGTGTATCTTGACAGAAATATATGACTAGTGTTTAGAAAAATATTTTTATTATTAGTGTTATGTTGAGCCTATATCTCACAAGCAAGAGTGCTGTTGAATTGAATAGAAGCGTTCATCAATGTTTTAATTTATAATGTGATGCTCTTTTGTGCAGCAATTTATTTGACAAAAAATAAAACTTCAACACTGCCCATATCCACCATTGAAATCTGCAGCTCAAAAGTACCCAAAAGCCAGTTGCCTGTGGTGTGACATCAGAGTAATTCCATCGAAATGATGTGTTATCTGTCATCGGTCAGCGCCAAAAGCAAACTCTGCAAACCAGCATCTCTTATACTGGCTATTAACACTATATTCATTGATAACATGCCTGAAGAAATACAACATCACTGCGAATCTTAATAGAATTTTAGGTGTGATGATTTGTGTGAAATCAGTGGAGCTTATTAGCAGAATTTAACAGTATTTTGCTCAGAGTACTAGTTATCATGAAGGTATGTGGTTGATCATTTGCTTGCCTCTGATTGGTTGCTTTCTTTGCTTCATCCACAGGGAGAAATATTTATTTAAGAACCGAGCTAACGAGGTTCCGCCCAATTCATACTATCATTCACTCTATCCCAAAATTATACAGGACATCGAGGTGAGTTTTCACCCATTCACCCATCCGGCCATTTATTCATTCATCCAGGCTGTTAATTCGTTTTGTCATTGTCTCTCTAGACGATCGAAGCGAACTGGCGTTGTGGCCGTCACAATCTTCAGCGGATTCAGTGTCGATCCGAGAACAGTAAAGGAGTTTACTGCCTTCAGTACGATGATGAGAAGATCATCAGCGGCCTGCGAGACAACTCCATCAAAGTATCTGTCTGTCTATCTATCTGTCTGTCTGATTGTGTGTCTGTGAAAGTCACGTTTTCTCTCTCTGTCTCTCTCTCAGATCTGGGATAAGCAGTCCCTGGACTGTTTGAAGGTTCTGACGGGACACACCGGATCAGTTCTGTGTCTGCAGTATGATGAGAGAGTCATAGTGACGGGATCTTCTGATTCTACTGTCAGGTGTATATACACACACACACACACACACACACACACACACACACATTCGATCTGTTTTGAGTTTGCATAGTGTGTTCTGAGATTCCTAAAACCAAAAGCATTTATGTCTGTTTTAGTTAGTAATTATAAAATTTCTAGTTAAATCAGTGGTCACCACTAGACAACGATTTTATTCAGAAAGTTCTAAGAATTTCTATCAAATATTAAATTGAAAGATCATATATAGTTTTTATTGTAATGTTTTAAGAAGTTGATTCTTAAAGTGCTTTGATCTTGCCATGAAATTAGCTTTTGATGCTATGACATTAAAAAATATAAAAAATATATAAATATAAAAAATACACTATATATACACACACACACACCGATCAGCCACAGCATTAAAACCACCTGCCTAATATTGTGTAGGTCCCCCTCGTTCCACCAAAACAGCGCCAACCCACGTCTCAGAATAGCATTCAGAGATGATATTCTTCTCACCACAATTGTACAGAGTGGTTATCTGAGTTACCGTAGACTTTGTCAGTTCAAACCAGTCTGGCCATTCTCTGTTGACCTCTCTCATCAACAAGACGTTTCTGTCCACAGAACTGCCGCTCACTGGATGTTTTTTGTTTTTGGCACCATTCGGAGTAAATTCTAGAGACTGTTGTGTGTGAAAATCCCAGAAATACTCAAACCAGCCCGTCTGGCACCAACAATCATCCATGTGATTATCTAATCAGCCAATTGTGTGGCAGCAGTGCAGTGCATAAAATCATGCAGATACGGGTCAGGAGCTTCAGTTAATGTTCACATCAACCATCAGAATGGGGGAAAAATTTGATCTCAGTGATTTGGACTGTGGCATGATTGTTGGTGCCAGACGGGCTGGTTTGAGTATTTCTGTAACTGCTGATCAAGCCCCAGAAAAAAACCATTAAAATGACTGAACTCTGAAATTGAAAACATGTTTATTATAGTAGAGATATAGGCAAGTAATTGTTTTGTGTGAATTGCATTTTTAGGTATTTTTAAATAACCTTATAGAGCTGGACACAATAATAATAATAATAATAATAATGAATAAAATAAATATCCCAAATATCTATCTATCTCTCTCTCTCTCTCTCTCTGTGTGTGTGATTGTGTTAGGGTATGGGATGTTGGTTCTGGAGAAGTTCTAAACACTCTGATCCATCATAACGAGGCAGTTCTGCACCTGCGGTTTTGTAACGGGCTGATGGTCACGTGTTCTAAAGATCGCTCCATCGGCGTGTGGGACATGGCGTCCGCTACCGACATCAGTCTGCGGCGCGTGCTCGTGGGTCACCGTGCTGCCGTTAACGTGGTCGACTTTGACGACAAATACATCGTGTCTGCATCTGGAGACAGAACTATTAAAGTGGGTGAGGGGGCGGGCAGGGTGGGAGTGGCCTGTGGGTGGGCGGAGCAGTGATTTGTACCATTATCATGTGTTTGTGTGTCTGTAGGTGTGGAGCACCAGCACGTGTGAGTTTGTGCGGACTCTGAACGGTCATAAGCGAGGTATCGCATGTCTGCAGTACAGAGACAGACTCGTGGTCAGTGGCTCTTCAGACAATACTATCAGGTGAGTGTGCCCAGCATGTACAAAACGTTTTCAAAATGTTGCATTGTGGTTGTATTTAGGTTACGTCACAGTACAATGTTTGAAAACATTCTAAAAAGCATGCAAAATTTAAATAAGTAAACAAAGTAGACATTTCACCCCCAAATATATCTTTGTTTTATATCAACAAAATAAAACATGGATACATTTCCTTTAAGTAACCTCAATATAGCATCTTTTTAATTCGAAAGCAAAAAACAGGTCAAACAGCATCTTTGTTCTTATAAATGTTCAAAAACATATTGGAAATACTGTTGTTTATATAGAATATATGTGTACGACAATTATAACCAGGCCATATTCCATAGCTTTTGTAGGATAAAAACATTCTTGCAACCTTGTCACAACTTTTGTGCAACATAGTGAGAGTGGAAGTGTGTGTGCTCCAGATTTTTAGGAATGTTTTTGGTTTCTGTTAAGTGAATGCTGTTTCAAAAACCCTCTTTGACCTGTATTTAATCCGTGTGTGTGTAGACTGTGGGACATTGAGTGTGGTGCGTGTCTGCGTGTGTTGGAGGGTCACGAGGAGCTCGTGCGCTGCATCAAATTTGATAACAAGCGGATTGTGAGCGGAGCATATGATGGGTAACGCATACACACACACACACTCAGTCACAGCAAAATCTGCTTCTGACAACCTGTTTCATATCGTGCACCCATAACTCACCATTACATTCTGTCTGTCTCTCTGCAGGAAAATTAAAGTTTGGGATTTACAGGCTGCTTTGGATCCTCGAGCCCCTGCCAGTACATTATGTCTGCGTACACTCGTGGTGTGTGTGTGTGTGTGTGTGTGTGTGTGTGTGTGTGTGATTCTAGCATCAAACTTATTTTGTGAATTATGCCTCTGTGGGAATGACAGCATGAATGGCCACATGGGGGCGCTGCAGGTTTATTTACACTGACATTGAGTATTTAATTTAATGTAATTCTTCTCAAACTGGCCCTCACTCAGTGTTGGGAAAGCTACTTTGAAACTAGTTTGCCAAGCTAATTATAATTTGCATTTGTTAAACTACATTTAATTATGTTGATGGCATTAATGTAAACAAAACAAAGCACCTCCACCGCTACTAAAAAAAAGTCTTAAAATGCCGCTCGGGGACACAAATGAATCAGTGAATCAATTCTTTTTGAAACGTACAGTCCGAACTAAATGAATCAGATTCCCAGCTACACTGTTTTGAAAACAGCTGAGCTACTGAACAATGTCGGTAAGTTTTAAACCGTTAGTTTGTTACTCCCCAATACTGTACTGACCATTTGTAAGAGTCTCTGGAGTGTGTGTACTGTAAGTGTGCGTTGTGTCTTGCAGGAGCATTCTGGGCGTGTGTTCCGACTGCAGTTTGATGAGTTCCAGATTATAAGCAGTTCCCATGATGACACAATCCTTATATGGGACTTCCTGAATGACTGCACCAATGGACAGCCAGAGGGGCAGTCGCCCTCACGGACCTACACGTACATCTCAAGATAGCAGGTACACACACGCACAGTTTTGAAAATATCAATAGTTTTCATCTTTTGTCTTTTGTTTTAATTCATGGCTTTGAATCTTGCATTGACTTGTTTTCTTTGAGGTCATCGAGACAGCTGTGACATTATTTCAGTGTGTTTTGTTGTAGCTCTAAATGCCGTCCCACAGCGGTGTGGCGGGTGTCTGAATGTTCGCAAACAGTATGTTGTTGCACGGCTGTTTCGGACTTCTTTTTACGCCTGAACGAAGAACGAAGTAGTAGTTTTACGGAAGTATATCGGGGCCTTTAGTTTTCATTCATATTGTAGTGTGTTCATAGGTACAGTTTCTTTCCTTTTATTTTATAGTTAACAAAATATTTTTTTCTTTTGCGTAGTTTTTATTTTCATTTTAATTTTCATAATTAATTGAAATACTAAAACATCCAAAGATGCTTTGTCTGTAATTCTATGTAGTTTTTTATTAATATTTTAGTGTTTATTGTAGTTTTTGTTCTTTTTAATTTTAATTTTTACTTCAGTTAACGATTTTTTTTTTCTTTTCGTTTGGTAGTTTTTATAATAGTAGACTGGTTGTTTTGTCTATAATTCTATTTAGTTTACATTTAATCGTTAAGTGTGTATTATTGCGGCAGTTTTCATTCTTTTACTAATTTGCATTTTTATTTTTACTTCAGTAAACAAATGTTTTTGTTTTTTTTCGTTTGGTAGTTTTTATAATAGTAGACTGGTTGTTTTGTCTATAATTCTATTTAGTTTACATTTAATCGTTAAGTGTGTATTGTTTCAGTTTTCATTCTTTTGCTAATTTGCGTTTTTATTTTTACTTCAGTAAACGATTTTCTTTTTTTCGTTTGGTAGTTTTTATAATAGTAGACTGGTTGTTTATTCTATAATTCTATTTAGTTTACATTTAATGGTTAAGTGTGTATTCATTCTTTTACTAATTTGCATTAACATTTTTACTTCGGTTAACACATTTTTTGTTTTTCATTTGGTAGTTTTTATAATAGTTTTTGTCAGTTATTGAAAATGTCAAAGATTAATTATTATTATTATTATTATTATTATTATTATTAATGAATTTGTTTATGAAAATATTTTTTCTTTTTGGTAGTTTTCGTTATAGTTCTCGTCATATGTTATAAATACCAAAAACGAAAGTTATTTTGTCTATAATTCTGTTTGTTTTACGTTCATATTGAAGTGTGTTTTATAGATGCAGTTTTAGTTTTTGTTGCTAATTTGCCTTTTTATTTTAGTTAATGAAAGTCATTTTTTCTTTTTATAGATTTTGTTGTAGTTTTCGCCAGTTATTGGAAATACCTAAAACTAAAAAAAAGTTATTTTGTCTATAATTCTGTTTAGTTTTCATTCATATTGTATTGTGTTTTATAGTTGCAGTTTCCGTTCTTTTGCAGAATTGCCCTTTTATTTTTATTTTAGGTGACGAAAATATTTTTTCTCTGGTAGTTTTCATCAATAATAATGATCTTGGCACGAACTGTCTCACGCTCACCTGTCTGTCTCACCCTTTCAGGTGCCTCTTCCATGTGCCGGTGTGTCCTGGGAGAGCTGATTGGTCCTTGGCCGTGTCCGTCACAGAATGGTGTCCAGTGGTCTGCCTCCCCTTTCTGTCTGGCAAAAAAAAAACTTTAAAACACACAAACTGTCACATATTCCTGCTTTTGCCCAACACAAAACACACATTCGATTACTCAACACACCCACTGCACTAAACATGTCAAACACTCTTATATTCAAAACTCTGTTCTGCATAATATAGTGGACAAGCACAAACACAGATGTTTAACAGCTTCAAACTGTATCTATACCATCACTGCTGCTCAAATAACCCTGAGAAGAAGTGGTTCACACAAGCTCTGCTCTAACTGCTCACACGAGAGATTGGGTTTCTGGGAGTGACATGTAAACGGACAGAAGTGAGCCAGAAAAGACTTTTATGTACTGCTGCACGAGAGAAATGGATTCGTGAAATCTGCAGAAGGTAAAAATGAAACAAGCCGAAACCGAAATGAAAGAGCACAAGAGTGTTGAAGGGTGTTTATCGCCTTTTCTGCCCTCTCGCTGTCGCTTTCTCACAACACCTCTGTTCAGGACCCAGGACACACTCGTTTTTCAGTTTCGGCATGCATGTGAGGTTTATTTGCGTGACCGTCTGCTCTGATGCCTCTTTATATTTTGTCTCTCGTCTTTGTTGATTTGTTTCATTGTTTCATTTGATTTTTTCATCTGTTTAGTATAGTTGTAGGCATTGTAAATCTTTGTCTCGATGTCTAGTATCTTTCTCTTTGCCTGCTTGCTCATCGAGGGCTGAATCTTGTTGTAAACAGAATTGTCTTGTCAGATTGTGTTGTATATTAAAAAAAAAGAGATTTTTAAGAAAACAAATATTGTGAATAAAGTACTTGCCCATGTGTATGACCATTGAGTATGTTTCTGGCCTATACCCTTTTAATTTAAAGGGATAGTTCACCCAAAAATATGGAGAAAAACAAATATGCAATGAAAGTGAATGGTGACTGAGGTTAACATTCTGCCCAACATCTTTGGAACAACATGAGTGTGAGTAGTAGTGTTTTTGGGTGAACTATGCTTTTAGTTAAATGCAGTGTTAGGCGTTAAGTCAATCCCAAATGATTTTCAAAAGGCAAATATAACTGGACCCAAGTGGTTCAGAACAGGCCACACATGCATGTACTTGCAGCTGTACTTTCCTTTAAACTGACCCGAGTTCATCCAGAACAGAACAAGCCTGAACATTCCCTATGAACTGCCGGTTAAAGTGCTTGATTGATTCAATAATAAGCGGGTGACGGTGCCGTGGGCTGTGGATTATTTCAGACTCTTGCCAAGAGAGTTAGAACTCTTGTCTTGGTTTGTGCGATAAAGACTCTTGACAGCTTCTAGTCCATTAAAGTGGAGCTCATAGTGTTCAATCTGTCAGTCTTTTATCAGAGTTTGAAACTTGTGGGCGACATGGAGAGTTTGAACTCACTCCGTGGGTTCAGATAAATGTTTTTATGTTTGGTTGTTCCTTATATAGGTCAGTTATGCAATTAAAATGCACTTTTTGATAGCTTTATACAGTGCATGTCATTGAAGAGATGGTAAGTCTACCGCTGCGCTGTTTTCTTTCCGTCAAAAATCAAAGATGCCGCTACCCCAGAATTATTTTGGCCCGAATCTGGCTGCATTCCGCTTGCAAGTTTGGCCCACATACCGCATACAGGGATGTGATTCTTCCGGAGTAATCATATATTTCATCGGGGGTTAATACGTTATCAACAATGTCCTGTCCGGTGCATTCTCGATAAGCATTTTTCACCCAAACTAGTGACATTCAAACTTCCCTCAGAACTTCACACAAACTTCACTGCTGCTTCTGCATCATGCACACACTTTATTGAGAACGCGCATGATTTTCGCCGTTAGGGGGGTCGCACACCTGACGCGTCTGGCGGACGACATGCCGCGTCCTAAAATTCAAAACAACTGTTTTCAGTGAAGGTATGCACACTGCCGTTCGCGTCTGTCGGTGGCGCCCAGCTACGACTCCGGAAGCTGCTCAAATTTCTGCTACACCACGGAGCACAACTCGCATATTTTCCATTAATTTCAACCCAAATCATTATCATAGGAAAATAGATTATTTACTCTAGCATTCTTCATTCTTGAACAAGGGAAAAACCTTGGTAACATTTGTGTGTACTGTCTGCAACCTGAACCGCATCGACTGTGTTTGATACCTGTGCCGTGTCCTAGCCGCGCCACGCCGGTGTGCGACCGCCTTAAGTAAGACAAGTTTAGTTTAATTCATCAAGACAAGTAAAATGCTTGGATATTAAACTGGTTTGAACTGTTGCCACTGTTGCTGACAGCTTAAAAATCGCTTGCTGTAATTCCAGCATTACTGACGTGATATATTCAGTATAATCGTGAAACATATCTTCACATATAAAGTGTTCATTGCCAGTATATCACCACCTTTTTTTTTTTTTTCAAATAATTTCTAAAGAATAAACAAATTAAGAACTGACCAGTAGGGCTGCACAGTTTGGAGTAAAATGTGATGTGCAATAAACTTGGATAATACCAAGATTAATGGGTCAAAATCAAATGTTATCTTTTTCTAGAAGATTTACCTCCAGAAAATAATATCCAAGGGACATAAAGTGACATTCTGTAAAATGTATTATCCACCATTAAACAAATGGATATAAAAAACAAAGGGTAAATTTAACAATTTCATGTGCAAAATGACATCGCAAAATAAACAAATTATTAGGAGAATAGAACATTGACATTTTACCCCACTTTCTGCTTTCCAACTCCCCTCACTCCCAATAATCTTATCTCATATTGCTTATTTATGTGCACTTATTTATGTAAGCCTCCTGAAAAAAGCAGGCAAATGCCTTATTGTATTGACAAAACATTACTTTCTAATCCCGATGCTCCAATGTGTACAATAAAACATTTATTGGGAGTTATACTAGCATCATAATATCCTGCTCCTCTGACTCAATTATTCACATTTTAAGGTGTTCTCCTCAAGAGGACGCTCACCCAGCCAAAAAAGCAGAATCCTCCATTGGGCTGCGTGCAAAACTCAGGAAGTTTCGGACTTTTTGACAGGAAAAATTTTGTACACGAAAAGTATGGTTATTTAAATATGCTAATTTCAAGGATTGGACACAGGGGCGTAGATTCCAGCGGGGATGGGGGGGGACGTAACCCCCTCCCAATAATCAAATCAAGCAAGTACAAACCCCCCAATATTTATACCATGATCAATGGAAACATGTAAATTCTTCATACTGTAATCCCCAACAATGTTCAAGCCAAATCTTCACCCTTGATTGGACGTAAAATGCCAATGGAAATCTGCCCGCATAATCTACAGAAAATGATTTTTTAAGAAATCTTATAAACGACTGTGATTGGTGCACACTGAACAGCGCTGATAAAAGTAACAAGTGCCATGTGACAACACCCTTTGTGTACCGCTTCAGAAGGGGTAGGACAATAATTTACACATTAATAATTATGCTGATACTGTATTAATAATTATAAGTATTTTCTGTGTGGTAAAATTGCCCAAATGTTGGTCGGGACATCTTATTTTCTGAAAGTTGGTGGGGACGTCACTATCATCCCTACATAAAATTACGCCTATAGATTAGAGACTTCAGAATGGGCACTCTTGACACTGGCAACCAACATGATTTACCCAAGTACGACATGCTCCTGAAGCAACATAATTTTTGGTCTTTAAAAAAACATTCTTATTAAAAAATCACATCCCTAAATATAATTTTAACCCTAAAATCAGAGGGAAATTATAGGTTGATAACAATGTTGCTCAAGCCCCAAACTCTACTCTCAGCTTCAGACAGTACGCCCTCAATCCGTTTAGTGGTGGCTCAGCAGTTAAGGCTCTGGGTTACTGATCAGAAGGTCAGGGGTTCAAGCCCCAGCACTGCCAAGATGCCACTGTTGGGCCCTTGAGCAAGGCCCTTGACCCTATTTGCTCCAGGGGTGCCATATCATGGCTGACCCTGCACTTTGACCCCCAGCTTAGCTGGGATATGTGAAAAAAAAAAAAGAATTTCACTGTATGTGTGCAAACATAATATATGCAAATAATAAATAAATGCAATTGTTATTATATTAACACCTGATGCATATCGCAAGCAATATGGCTGAAATCCATTTCCTTTCAGAATAGCTTTCTTCTACACAGCTTAAGTGAGTCATGGTCCACAAGTTTGTGTCAGCCTTTCAAAGTGGGCCATTTTGAGCACAAATCCAGATGGACACATTCAATGCATGCACTCCATGCGGGATTCAAACCAGCGTCTCCAGCATGGGAGGCAGGCTCGCTAATGAGGAGGCTAAAGGCTGCAGCCCCTAGCATCAGTCGCTAGTGCACCTCTTGAGGCCAGGGTAGTGAGGTTTACACACTGCACAGCTATCACGTACCAGCTGGCTCCCGTTACACTCGCCACCCTAAACCTCACTCCCATCCGGGTTACGGCACCACTGTAACCGGTCCTACTCAAACCAGTGTCTCCAGCATGTAGGTGGGGGCACTAACGAGGAGGCTAAAGGCTAAAGCCTCTAGCGTCAGTCGCTAGTGCACCTCTTGAGGCCAGGGGAGTGAGGTTTACACACCGCACAGCTATCACATACCAGCTGGCTCCCATTACACACACTTCAACTGCTTTGTGATACTTTGTGATTTAACACAGTCAACAGCAGGCGTATAACCCTATGACTCGCAAAAACGCAGACTGTCCGGGTGTCTGGAAGAACTAGGCTGCAAGCACAGTCTGCGTGTTCTATGCTGATGACAACATTTGTATCATGCTTACTGTGACATACTGGCACATGGAAAACTGAATAAACTTTGGCCTTAAGTCACCGGTTCTTGGCCAGAATAAGCTGCAAAGTTGACCAGATAGTCTAAAGTCTGGCTCTGCAAGACTATCCTCTGTTTTTCCAGGATCAACAAGGATGTTGCTCCAGGAACATGTTCTACTCTCAGTAAATCACATTATGCTCAACACATCCACTGACCACTCAATGCTTAAATCCCCACAGTTACCAAAGCGGAGGACACCCTGCCAGCCGCCTTCACCTCTAGGTGGACTTGTGCTCGGAAATGTCAATACATTCTCAATGGTTTTTTCTTGGAAAAGTAGAGCATGCCAATTTATAACTGTGTCTTTGTTCAGATTGAACTGGAAAAATGCATGAGTGTGAACTGTGTACAAACACAATTCTCTTTCTTGATCGTTCAGAGGAGGTTTAAATGTCTTGAGTCTGTCATAAACTGTCTTCCTCAACATTCCCAAACAAACACTAACAATCGCAAATGTTGGCCTGCCACGCTGCACCTGCTAGCGGTTCCTGGCACACCTCTGAGAATTCTCCCCCATTTCAAACAATTCCTCTGACTCACCAGCTCTGTCTCGAGGCGTTTTACAGCCAACAGCCAACATTCGAATGTTTGTCTGGGAATGTTGAGTTGTGCAAGCCGATGCAGACCATTTCAACCAAATATATATTCAGAAATGCCATTTGTCTTTGGAGAGTTTTATCGTCATGGCTTTGTGTTATTTTATGGATTGGAAAGAGAGTGTGTGACTGTGTCAGAATTCATTTGTTTGTGGTGTCAGGGTGAGCGAGAGAGTACTTAATGTGTTAAGGCTAGTCGTTGTTTTAGATTGTGGGTCTGGCTGCAGTGTTTCCAATGACATTGTGGTTTTCTTTGCTGAAAAGAGTGTGTAAGATGGAGCTGTGGTTCTTCTCTGCTGAGCAATATGACCTGGATTCAGTCTGCACACTGTGGTATTAGTGGCCTTGTAGTGAATACTTGGGGCTTAGAAAAGAGGGCTTGTGTGTGTTTGTCCATTTATGCTACCAGTAATTTGACAGATGTGGAGCATGTGAGTTTAAAAGCAATAAGTAGAATTGCTTAAAACGTGAATAAAATTGACCCATAGGTGGTAGGTGTCAACAACTTTCTAAGGTTTTGCCAGGCCATGGTTGCAAAAGTCAACACCATAAAGCATTACTGAGATACAGCCTCATATCTTTTTTGGCATCTTGCCATCAAATTCAATGATGCGTTACACAGAAATGATTTTGTCTATCAAAAAGCTTTAAGTAAGTTTTTACCAATGTGGTCTGAAGTTGATCTGACCCAAATTTGGGGAAGATCCAATAAACGCTGTTGGAGGAGTTAAAAAAAAAGTAGGGTCTCAATGAAATGTAAAATGGTGCACGGGAAGTATGGCCAACCATGGCAAAATTGGTATCATTGTACTCGGCATGACCTAAGGAATGTAAAGAGACCAGTATCATAACGATATGCCAAATTAATTTAAGGTTATTTGGAATCTTAAACATTTCGTTATATTTGCCCCCAGACTTCTCAGGTACCCTGAGGGCATGTTGCCGATGCCACATACCAAGTTTTGTAATATGTCAATGCATTTGTAATATACAGCATTTTACGATAAATTTGAAAATTGCCGACGTCCAATATGGCCGATACAGAAACAATGGGTGTCATTTGACTCTGTATGTTCCCTCGGCATGATGGCCTTGACATATACCAAGTTTAGTTTCAATACACCAAAGTGTTGCCAAGCTTAGCTTCACAACCTCTTTAGAGTGTTCGCCATAAAATTGAAGTGTGTGACTAGGAGGAGGGCCGGGCCGGGCCGTGAGTGTGCACGCCTGGCCCCCAATCGTGCTAATCAGCCGAGGAGAGGGGTAAAGACGAGCCGGATGCGGCAGTTCAGGAGAGGGAGAGCCACCCGCAGCTGCCGTGTGTTTAAGTTTGTGTCTTTTTTAAAAAGTTTTCATTAAATATTACTTTGATTATTACGTCCTGTTCCCACTGCCTCCTTGCCCAACCTTTAACTGTTACAAAGTGTTACATGAGAACAGTTTAGTTTATCAAAACATCTATCAAAATACCTTTTTGTCATGAGTGTTGTAGATGATACATGCCAACTTCATGTGAATCAGACATTCGGCCTAGGAGGACTTTTTATTTATTTTTTTATTTTTCCTCCCCTTTTCTCCCTAATTTGGAATGCCTAATTCCCAATGCGCTCTAAGTCCTCGTGGTGGCGTAGTGACTCACCTCAATCCGGGTGGCGGAGGACGAATCTCAGTTGCCTCCACGTCTGAGACCGTCAATCCATGCATCTTATCATGTGGCTAGTTGAGCGCTTTTCCGCGGAGACCTAGTGCGTGTGGAAGCTCATGCTATTCTCCGCGGCATTCATGCACAACTCGCCACGCGCCCCACCGAGAGCGAGAACCACATTATAGCGACCATGAGGAGGTTAACCCAACGTGACCCTACCCACCCTAGCAACCGGGCCAATTGGTTGCTTAGGAAGTTTGACTGGAGTCACTCAACACGCCCTGGATTCGAACTTGCGACTCCAGGTGTGGTAGTCAGCGTCTTGTTGAGTTACCTAGGCGGAGTTTGAAAAAGTAGGTTTTACAAAAAAATTCAATGGAGAAAAATCTAGTTGGGTGGAATTTGAAATCATAGTATGCTTTGGTATCGACTTGATATCAGCCAAATAATCAGAGGAAAAAATTATTTTGTTTCTGTTGTTGCACTAGAGTGTTTGAGATAGAGCCATGAAATTTGCTAAGGTATATGTTCAAACTGTCCTCGTCAATGTGCCAAATTTCATAAATTTCCTCCAAACGGTTTTCTGGGCTGCCAATGCCATAGACTTCAATGGCGGAAGATGAAGAAAATGTAATGACACAATAGGTGGCTATAATCCTCCGGTGCTTGGCTCCTAATAATACAATGCAACTAACCATATAAAAGTGCATAGTTAGGACAGTAAAGTAATTAGAATTTGAAAACTTTGAAAAAGGTGGAGAAAACACTAACTCCATCTCTTCTTCTTGTTATTGATGTCAAAAACCATGTGTCCAATCAAGCTCTTCATATTTTGCTGCTTATTGGTCAAAGCTAGTCAAAGTAGAGATGTCAACATAGACAGGTTGCGTGACATGCCCTCATCCTTGAAAACAACAAAACTAAGTTTACATGCAACAAGGTTAAACCATAATGTGTATTGTGTCGACCACATTGTGAATTGTACAGTGAGTTATTGGCTGCTGAGAGCATGAAACCATCAAAATTCAAGAGACAACCAAACAATCTAGGGGCAGTGGTGGCTTGGCGGTTAAGGCTCAGGGGTTCAAGCCCCAACACCGCCACGATGCCACTGTTGGGCCCTTGAGCAAGGCCCTTGACCCCATCTGCTCCAGGGGCGCCGTATCATGGCTGACCCTGCGCTCTGACCCCAGCTTGGCTGGGATATGCGAAAACGGGGCAGTGGTGGCTCAGCAGTTAAGGCTCTGGGTTACTGATCAGAAGGTCAGGGGTTCAAGCCCCAGCACCGCCAAGATGCCACTGTTGGGCCCTTGAGCAAGGCCCTTGACCCTATCTGCTCCAGGGGTGCCGTATCATGGCTGACCCTGCACTCTGACCCCAGCCTAGCTGGGATATGTGAAAAAGAAGAATTTCACTGTATATGTGCAAATGTGTGATAAATAAAGAAAATTATAATTATAATCAATTTTGTATGTTGTTAGGCCTTTGTAGTTTATATGTAATGTAATGATAATACATTTCACTTTTTTAGAGAGATATTTGTTTGCTTTTACATAATAAACTGTATTGGATTGCAACTTGATGTCCAATACAAAATCCGTGCCCTGAAGCAAAACCATTTAAGAACCACTGATCTAAGCCATTACATGAGCTGGCTTTTGTGCCCATCTGTTTAAGGGTGCGTTGTGTGTAAGACGTGTGTGTCATATAGAGGGTGTATATAAATACATGTGAGCCTGACCTCTTGTGTGTGTGTGTGTGTGTGTGTGTGTGTGATGTAGGGTGTGTGTGTTTCCTGTGGGTCGGTGGGATATGATTTTTTTCTCACAATTCCAGCAGGTCTCAGGTCACCCGTGTGTTCTCACGCACATATTTTGCATTCTTTCCCCTCCAGCATTACCATACACCTACCTCTCGGTTTGGCTGACAAATCTTTCCACCAGAACAGTCTGTTTCTCTCTCGTTCCCTTGGAATCCTTTGCTTTTTCCCGCTGACTCAGCTGAGCGGAGACTGCCGGGATTACAGGTTCTTGGCGACAGCTGTGTGTGTGAGTGTGTGTGTGTGTCTCAAATTCACTGTTCAAGCAACAGGTCTACATTTATTACTACAGCTTCAAATGATCTGCATGAAAATATTGTCAGTGAGTGTGTGTGTGTGTTTTCCCTATTTATGCAGCATAAATATTTAGGAGCCCTTGGGAGATGATAATTCAGATAGATTTTGAGTGGCGCTTACCTGTGCAAAAGTTGCTGCCATGATGCTAGGATGTTGTGGGTGATTGCAAGGACATTGCTATGCAGTTGCTAAGGTTTTATGAGTGTTTGCTAGGGTGTTGTGGGTGATTGCAAGGACATTGCTATGCGGTAACAAGGGTATTCTGGGTGGTTGCTAGGGTGTGTCTAAGTGGTTGCAAAAGATGAGTGGTTTTTAGCTTGTTGCTATGCAGTTGCTAGGGTTAAGTGGGAGATTGCAAGGACGTTGCTATGTGGTTGTTAGGGTGTTCCGTCATGCATTCATATCTGTGCAGGACGAGTTACGTACTAGAGTTTAATACTCAGTGTAGAGCCCAGTGTAGGGCTGGGCAATAATCTCAACATTTATCATGATAAAAAAAAATCCATGATATCAATGATAAGGTTTTGAGTAATTTTCTATATTTAGCATGTTCTCATCTAGACGATCAAGGGGAATGTCGCCAAAATGCAAGCAGTTCAGCTTTCTCAGACTGTATGAAGTTGCTAACGATTAGGCTACGGCGGTAATCCGTACCCGCAAGACTTCACGACGACGGTTGTGCCTTCTCATCATCTCTAGTGAGCAGCATGACAAAACAACAGTGCTGTGTACACCAGCTCTGATCTTTCTGCACTCTATTCTTGAATATTTTTCTCTAGCACCGAATACGCTTCATTTATGCCCTGTACCACTCTGCACGCTTTGCCTCTTTTCCCCACATGTGAGTAGACATCAGGTACCGCATAAGTTAACGTGGTTCCAAAGTCCCTTTAGACCATAACGTTTTTTCCTCCTAAATTTAGCTTTATTAATCAGCATGTTATGAGCCTTTAATAATAAACAACTAGATTTCTGTTCTAATTTTGTGAAAATTAATCTGATGTGGATCATCTCTGGCATGGATGACAAGGAAAGATAAAAAATGATTAGTTGGTAGCCTTGTCTTTCTCACTCTAATGAAACTATAAAAATGGACCATTCAGACTTTTAAATGTTAAAATGTTTCTTTCAGGGGCAGAGGTGGGTAGAGTAGCCAAAAACTGTACTCATGTAAAAGTACAATTACTTTAAAAAATAATTACTCAAGTAGAAGTAAAAGTGCTAACATTAATAATTACTTGAATAAGAGTAGGAAAGTATCCAATTAAAAGAGTACTCAAGTAGTGAGTAACTCGTTACTTTCACAAATTACATAATGGACGTTAACTCCCCTATATTCCATTACATAATACACATTTAACATGTATTACAGAATTATTATTTTTATTATTAATGGAAATTCTGTCCTCATTCACCATCATGTTGTTCCAAACCCGTATGACTTTCTTCAATGCAACACAACAAGGAGATTTTAGACAGAATGTTAGCCTTGGTCACCATTTACTTTCAGTGAATGTGTTATATTTATATATATTGAAAGTGAATGGTGACTGAGACTGTCAGTCCCTAACATTCTGTCTAACATCTTTTGTGTTCCACAGAATACAGAAGGTCACACAGGTTTGGAACAACATTAGGGTAGGGAAATGATGACAGAATATTAAATTATGGCTGAGCTATCACTTTAAAGAATAGTTCACTCAAAAATGAAAATTCTCACATCATTTACTCACCCTCATGCTGTCCCAGATGTGAATGACTTCCTTTCTTCTGCAGAACACAAATTATGATTTGTAGAAGAATATTTCAGCTCTGTAGGTCCACACAATGCAAGTGAATGGTGACCAGAAATTTGATGCTCCAAAAAGCACATAAAGGAATCATAAACGTTATCCATATGACTCCAGTGGTTTAATCCATGTCTTCAGAAGTGATATGATAGGTGTGGGTGAGAAACAGATCAATATTCAAGTACTTTTTTGCTAGAAATTCTTCTTCCTGCTCAGTAGGGGGCGATATGCAGAGAAGAATGTGAAAGTGATCTGTTTCTCATCCACACCTATCACATCGCTTCTAAAGATATTGATTTAACCACTGGAGTCTTATGGATTACTTTTTGAGCTTTAAAATGTTGGCACCCATTCACTTGCATTTTATGGACTAAAAGAGCTGAGAAATTCTTCTAAAAATATTAATTTGTGTTCAGCAGATGAAAGAATGTCATACACATCTGGGATGGCATGAGGGTGAGTAAATGATGAGAGACTAATTTTTGGGTGAACTATCCCTTTAAGGGCTCTTGTCAGATCTAGATGAATTTGTCAATAAGAAGAGAGATTTGGAAATGTTTCTAGTAATTATTATGGTGAAAACATGAAAATGTTCCACAGGGACATTATATATAATGCTGAAATATAAACCAAAGCAAGATCATGTTTTATTAATGTCTGCTTTCACTATTTCAGAGCTTTTAGTTGTTAGTTCAGTGTAGTTACAGTTTTCAGTGTCGAAAGACTTTAGATCATTAGTTCGCTACACAACACCTCTGATCCCGAGTCCCTAAATGCAGAGTACGCAGCCTGTGAAGGACACCACATGCAGAAATGCTGTCTGTTCGCACTCCAGTTGTCAATCACACGTTCGGCAGAGCAAAAGGCATTTACACTTAACGTGGATGTTTACATGGATTTATATAGTTAATCAGCCCAAAGTAGCTGTGATAGTTTCCAGTACACCTGTGAGGGTGCGGGGTAAATACGTAAATACTGCTCATACATGCGGGACAAAGCGCAAAGACACATTGCTGCACTGATTTAAAAATTTACACTTAAAAACTGATGCCACCAGAGCCCACTTTTACAGAATCACCCTAAAAATGACCATAACCATGACACAGAAAAGCCTGCGTAATCATTAGAGCCACAACTTACCTCAGCATGCTGCCTTAAATTGGATCTGCAATTTTAATCTTGAAATATTCGCTTATCTTGGTGTTAAATGAAGGCATCGTCAAAGTGTTTCACTTTGAAGAGCTTGATGCTGCAGCAGTGATGGACTCTGCTTGAGTGACAGTCTGTGACAGCGCACACAGCTGTGAATTTCTGTCGTAAAAGTCTCATTCAGTAATCTCTCAATAAATTACACATTAATTCAAATTAAACCCAGTAATGTAACGACAGGAACGCTGCCCATTGTAACGAAGTAAAAGTAAATTTTTTCATTAGAAATGTACTTGAGTAAGAGTAAAAAGTACCCACTTTTAAACCTACTCTAAAAGTATATTTTCCCCCAAAAAGTTACTCAAGTAAATATAACTGTGTAAATGTAGCATGTTACTATCCACCTCTGCTCAGGGGATACCCCTGAACCCCCATACAGTATCAGTCCTCAGTCACAAGGGCTTCTATGCCCCCATACTTGGGTATCTGAATGTAAAGAAATATAAAAATATATAATTTGAATGTAAAAATATTCAAATAAATACTGGACTGCCATCATTATGCTTCAAAACAAACAGATGATCTTTTATCATTCATATCCAACTACACAAGATTGATGAACTCTATAAAATATTTTAATATTTTGGTAGAAGATCCCACTGCTTTAGCTGTCTGGGCCCCCAGTGCAGTTTTGTAGAGACTATTTTGACTGTTTAAGATTTAATTTTTCTTCTTTTCTTCAGCCAACTTGGAAATGAAAAATATTGAACAATATGAAAAAGAATATAATGATAATATTTTTAGGACATATCGCCCAGCCCTAACTAAAAGGTTTTGAATACTCTGAATTATGATGAACAGTTTGCACATACCACTAGCAACCTATAAAATAAGAAAATGCAGGTAATATTCAAAATAAATGAACATTACATTTATATAGCATTTTTCTGCCACTACACTCAAAGTGCTTTACACAGTGAACAGGGGACTCTCCTCAAACACCACCAGTGTGCAGCATCCACATGGATGATGTGATGGCAGCCATAGTGCACCAGTACACTCACCACACACCAGCTATTGGTGGAGAAAAAAGAGGAGAGTTATAGAGCCAATTAATGGATGAGGATTATTAGGAGGCCATGATTGATAAGGGCAATTTGGCCAGGACACTGGGGTTACACCCTTACTCTTTACAAGAAGTGCTCTAGGATTTTTAATGACCACAGAGAGTCAGGACCTTGGTTTAACGTCTCATCTGAAGGACGGTGCATTTTTTACAATATAGTGTCCCCGTCACTATACTGGGGCATTAGGAACCATACAGAGCACAGGGTGAGCACCCCCTACTGCCCTCCCTAACACTTCTTCCAACAGCAACCTTAGTTTACCCAAGAGGTCTCCCATCCAGGTATTGACCAGGCTCATCCCTGCTTAGCTTCATTGGGCAACCGGTCTTGAGTTATAGGGTGATATGGCTGCTGGCAAAATGGTTTTAACTTTGCTCTGTTTGATGATAATGACGACTCACACAGCATGTATATGTTTTGAAACATGGACACGTTTCTGTACAGTTTACTGGCTTTGAAAAGATTGTTGCTGTACACAGAGATAAAATAAATAAGTGAAATTCTTTTATAGTAACAACAATGATAGTAGCAGTCAAAGTAATATCACTAGGTCAGCATTAATCTTTATATATATTTATATATATATTTATATTTAGAAAAGTTTTGTAATGTTTTCCCTTTAATGCGCTGGTATAAGACTTTGGTTCTTCGCTAAAATTCCCAGTAGCAGCATCCCACATGAAATCCAAACAGGAAAGTTGCTCCTTGTGTCATTCCGTGTCAGCTCACCCCTTCCCGCTCTCCTCTCGTGAGGTCAGTGCTGTTAACCTTTCACTGTCATTGGTCACCTTTTGTCTTTGGTCTTTAGTTTGTATTTGGTGCAGCTTTTGAGAAAGTATACATTCCAGTTCTTGTAAATTCCGTTCATTCCTCAATGGTCCATGTTTTTATAGGTCACAAATTATATCCCTCATGGTCTTAGACACAACATGAAATATGCTTTTGCAATCACACACACACACACACACACACACACACACACGCAAACACACTTTTATAGAATTAAATTCATTCGTTCATTCATTCATTAGCTTCAACGCAATAGTTTACCCAAAAATGAAAGCTCTGTCATTATTTACTCACCCATTATGTCATTACAATCTCAAAGCTGTTAACTTTATCTTCACGCAGCTCTTTTCCATACAATGACAGTTCATCGTGACCACAACTGTAGAGCTCCAAACAGGCACAATAAAAGTATCATAAAAGTAGTCCAATTGACTTGTTTTTCCATTCCATTTACTCCTTTTATTGTTTGTTTGTTTGTTCATTTTTTTTTTGACTAATGACCTACATTTTGGTCTGTTCCTCACAAAAACTTATCCCGTGGCTCGAGAAGACTCGGATCATACCATTTAAGTCATATGGACTACTTATACTGTATATATGGTGCTTTTATGGTGTTTTCTGTCCTATTTGGAGCTTGGCAGACTATGAACTGCTAGAAGATTATTTCACAGAATATTGTTCCACCGAAGAAAAAAAGTCCTGACATGAGGGTGAGTAAATAATGTCAGAATTTTCTTATTTGTGTACACTATCCCAAGGCAGGTCTTATCAGATGGAGACTCTCATGTAACATTAGTCTTTCTCTCTATGGCAAGCCGTTTTGACATTTAATCATGCAGGAAATTAATTATAGATATCTAAAATTCAATGTTGACTAGTTAAAATGCTAATTTTGTGATATCAATAATCACATTTGCTCTAGGAAAAACATTCATTCTTGATTTATGGTGTCAAAATACCAATTATTGAAATCCACAATTAAATTACAACTAGAAAAATGTTTTTATATCTCTTAATTAATTTCAACATGCTAGATTTGGAAATGGATATCAGATATCATTAAACTGCAGAGTAATTTAAGATATTTTAAAAAGCATTCTTACTAGTTGCAATAACATTATAGAAATCTCAAATAAACATTTCAGGTATAAAAAATTATGATATTTTATTTTTGGTATCAAGAATGGGTATTTCTGCAAGTAAGTGTCATTTTTTTATATCAAGAATTAACAGTTTACTAGTGCAAATGTAATTACTGATAAAAAAATCAGCATGTTCACTAGTAGTAATTCCATTGCTGATATCAAGAACTAGCGTTTTAACTAGTGAAATATGAATTGAATTAATTCACATTCTACATGTGATTAAATATCAAAAGGGCTTACGATATTCTCTCATTTCCATTTTCTACTCCAGTTCAGGAATATCTGTTCCTCTCCCTTATGTGGGATCACGTCCAGGCTTTGGAAGTTTTGTCCTGGGAAAATTGCAACATGATCAGCGTCTACAGGCCAATGTGGTTGTGTTTTGTTTAGAGTGCTGGGAGGATCGTTTCTCCATTATGGGATTGTGGGCTGTTAGCGGGATAAACAGCCTAATGCTTTGTCCGCCCGTAGAGACTTTGCTGGGCTGGGCTTTCCGTTGTGTTTGCTTTGGTTAGCCTTCTCCGTGTCAGAAGTAAGCTGTCGTAAACCACAGTTCTGGTGTGAATTAGCTAGTGTTTATTAGTAGGTTTGTACGTAGTCCAACCCAGTGGAATTTTCAGTGGCACCCTTAGATTACCATTTAGCATTGTCCGTTCAAATAAGGCGCGACTGTCCTACCTCAGGTCCTGTTTAGCATTAGCTGTGTCATTTTCTCTAGACTGTCGGGTATGACTGTCTTTGTTTATTTCTAGTCCTCATGTAAACGTTAGTGTGGTGTCACAGCGAGACAGTGGAGTTTTAGCATTAGCGTGGTCGTGCTGCACGGACTCTCTTGCTTCTCTTGCTAACGGTGGTGAAGCGAAACGGCGTTACGTCCGGCTGCTCTCCAGGAGGGAAACGCTTCATGAAGTGGACGTCCTGCTGGTTTGGTAGCGTGTGGGGACCGCGGCGAGGGCGTCCTCTTTTGGTGAAGCCCACATACCACCCCGTGTAGCGCGCTGACATGAGCGCTGTGTAATTGTTCTCCAAAACCTTTTCAATGAAGACGCAGTCCGCACTACGATTACTGACCTTCTGGTGAGACAAAACAAGTCCACATACACACATGAAGACAAAGACAGTAACAAACACAAGCACAGAAACAAACAGAAGTGAGTACATGTGTAAGTTTGCCTATAGACCACTTCAAGAATGTAAACAAAAACAAAGGAATTAGAACGGTCCAAACGTATTTCAACAAAGTCTCTTTTTCAAGGTAAGTCAGTCCATTCGGCGGCCGTTTTTGGAACATTCTTGGGCAGTTTGTGCAGCTATTTTATCTATGTAAACAAGCATCATGAAAGTGCAGCTCCTGTCTACTTGAATGGGAAAAGACCAAAATCTCCAAAACGTTTGGTCAAGATTACGATAAAAGAACATATTTCAAATCAGCAGTAAAATCTGATAACACTGTGTGGCGGGGTGAGCAAAAGACGGCCTCCGGAAAGGCATTTATTTAAAACATCCAAAACAAAGAGGAATCTGGGGCCTTCGTGGTGGAAAGGGCTATGTGAAGGATGAGTAGTGAAGATGGGAAGGTCCAGGTGATAGTGGGGGGGTCCTGGCAGCCGTGACATGCTCCACGCCTTGGTCAGAGGCGTGTGGAGCGGCCCGGCTTCCATCGAGCGGCCCGGCTTCCCTGGGCCACGGCACTTATAGGAATCACCTGTGATGCGTGCTCCAATCCCCTGCGTCGCACATCTAACTCGCACCGGACACTCCCCGCTCCATTCTAGGACCTGTGAAGATGCCAGAAGGTAGAGACCGGTCTCCCGAGGAGAGGTGTGCTCGGTGTTTAAAGGCACAGGAGGGGTGTGGCATTCCATCACAACTGGTATAATAAACTGTGCGTCTTTATCTCAGTTTACACTAAAAAATGAAATTTTACCATCTTGTATAGCTAATGCGCATGTGCGTTCTCAATTGATTGACAGGCGATGTCTGTATCTAAAAGGCGATTGGCTATTTTACCTGTAAGGCGGGACTTCCTTTCTACATCCGTTGACCGTTGTCTGCTGTTGGCCGTTCCAATTTCTCCCAATTATTTTAATAGAAGTGGCCTGTCTCTGCTAAATAGTCTCTGTTTTTAAATGTTCATGGAACAATGACGTCACCAACGAACAGTCCTTGAAATGGTCTATAAATGTAATATTGTTAACTGATTAAAGACCCCATGAAATCTAAATTGGACTTTTGTGGCTTTTAGTTAATATGTGTTAGCATTGAGGCTAATCTATATGCTATTGTACAAAAGTTGACAAAATTATGTTTTAGCAGATGTATGCATTTGTAATGTACTGTTTTGTCTCTTCTAGGAAAAAGGACCAACATTTTTTGATGATTTTGATGATTTCTTTGAACATTTTGCACTCAGGGCTGCATCCAAATTTTTGGGCCAATCGAAGCTAATTCGCTATGGTTTCCACCTGGAAGTTCGAATCGTCTTTTAGAATAAGAGTTTTCGATTTGAGTAAAATTATGAACATATACGTATGTTAACAAATATTTAAACTCGAAAATGCTAATTCTTTTCCAGGTTTAAGGACTACAAACTTAAAGTTCTATTGGCTATATAGAAAAAGGGATGAGCCTTTCCTGCCACAACTTTCTGTTTCAATAGGAACTACATCAACACTGGAAAGAAAACTGCATTTCATGGGGCCTTTAAATATACAAAGTTGAGGGAGTTAGCAGGAAATGGTTCACCTTTCCTATGAGCTTTCCCCTGCGGTTCATACACAGGTAAAAATTGGTTTCCTTCCCTCTGATTCGCACCTGGCTACCGAAGGTGTCTGCTTCCACAACGAGCTGGGCTTGTGAAGAGACAGACAGAGAGACAGACAGACGTTACTAAAGAACAACAACATACAGGTCTGCTGCAGTATAACAGTGGGCTCTGGTTTTGCAGTGACGCAGAAAATTAAACAAGACGGCTTATAATTGGATGCAGTTGATCTGTTGCACCAGCTGATTTGACTGTACTATCAATAAAGGGAGAGGGGGATTGATAAGAATATGAATATAACCTGGTAGTTTTAAGCAGATTAAAGCTTGATGTATACTAAATGACATCAACCGTTGACATAGTTACCAAGGGTAACCATCAGGATTTAAAGAAAAATACTGTAATATGTTTGTAGAGTTAAATCTTAAGGCAAAAATGTAAAGGTAGTTCAACAAAAACTACCATGATAACATTACAATTTAAATGTCTTTTTTTTTTTTTTTCACATTTCAGTAATGAAAATTAGATTTTTTAATTACAATTATTCTTAATTATTTTAATGAGAATTTGGCGGTAAATGTGCTTACACAAAAAAATTAAAATAAAAAATAAAAACGTTTACTACAAATAAAAAAAATAAATAAAAGAATATGTAATATATATATATATATATATATATATATATATATATATATATATATATATATATATATATATATAATATTTGTAGACCATTTTTAAGATTTATGCATTTAAATGTCAACAAAATTCCATCAAATTGAATTGTGTAATGTAAAATAATTGTAAAATTAATAAAATGTCTAAAATGTATCAAATGTATACTTTGAATGCACTGTAAGTTACTTTGGATAAAAGCATCTGCATTAAAAAAAAAATAAAAATTGTCTTATTAAAGCTTACTCTATTCAGCTTGATGGAATTTTGTAATGAAATTGAAAATGTAATTATATATATATAATTACATTTTCAATTTCATTACAAAATTCCATAATACATAATATATATAGTATACATACAGTGTGTATATATATACACTGTATATTTTAATTGGTGTTTTTGTGGGATTTACCCAACAAAATCATGTCCATATTCACTCTGCCTATGTTTGGAATGGAATACTATCTTAATGTATATAGTGCATTATATACCGTATACTGCTTTTTTAAGTGCTGTAGGGCTGCACAATAAATCAAATAAACGGATTACAATTACAGCATTCATTAAGCGTTCATGTGTGTCTACTACCACTGCATTAAAAATGCAACTAAATTGTTTTAATGTTATAATTTGTATAACAGTTTTGTTTTACATGATACTTGATCGTTTGGCCACTGTGTTTATTTATCAGTGCATAAAACAGCAATAAAGTAAATTAGGAACAGCTTGTTTTGGATACGGCCAATATAATGTATACAGAGTACAACTATAGCAGAGTAATTACACTATCAATTACAACATCAAGGGATGTAATCGACAATTATGATTATTGTCATAATCGTGCAGCCCTACAGTGCAGTAGTGTGCTACACTGTTGTCACTTCAGTTTAACATTAAACATTGAACTCTACATGTCAGCGTCCACTATAGTAAATCAATGTGTGTCTGTTTCAGGATATAGCAGTTACATTTCTGAAATGGCTCTCTGTGACCTATAGCGTAGGGGTCACCAGAGATCAATAACCTCTTTGTCCTCGTCCAATCTCTTCTGATGCAGGCATCCCTCGCTCGCTCGCTGTGTAAATACATTTATCCCCCCCTCGCTATTTTTTTCACTCTCTTCCCTTTATTTCCTGATGAGGAGGGTCAGCCATGAAAACCTGGAGCTTTTGAATGACATATTCAGTAGAAAGACAGAAAGACTGTCTGTATGAAAGAGGCCCATCGTGAGACTGGAGAACAGATATCAGCTTTCAGCTTCCACAACCATTGATTGTGTACTTCTAAAACACACTCAAAAATGTTCAAAGGAGGAGGGGGTTGGATGGAGAGATGAGTAAAACAAGAATAGTGGTCAACCAATATGGGTTTTTCAATGGCCAATACCAATATTTAAAGATCAGGATGACTGATACAGTGTAATGCCAATATGTATGGGAGATCGGGGCTAGTTGTCACTTTTTACTCTAGTGAATAGGGTATTTCTTAGGGTAGGTTTATTTTTGAAAGTCAATTTCTGTATAGACACATGCCTTAAAGTCTTGACTATTGAATATTTTTACCATTATTGCCCAGGAAAAAGGACACAGTTCAATAAACATGTTTACCTTTTTTGTGGGGCATGTTGTCACACTCTATGTGGTGAGTTCCCAATGGAACCTGCATTTAAACCTGTTATTCCTCCTTCAAAATGTACATTCAAGCCAGCAGGTAACCAATGTATTTTGGGTATTTTTGTCATAAACCCCGCCCTATTTTGTTAGATCTCTCTGAAAACAACACATTCTGCTTGTCAAGTAATTGTTCTTGTTTTAAGGATGTTTAGATATTTTTACCAGAAAATAAGACAAAAATACTCTGTGCCCTTGTCCTGAGATCATAGTTCAACCTTTTGGTTAAAACCTACCATCATTATGTGATTGCTAGTTTTCTGTCTCTTATGTTTTCAGTTCTCTCTGTGTGTGTAAATCACTGTATCAGCAGTAGCCGAGGTCTCAGTTCCTGCAAGTGTGTATTTGTGGGTGGTCTTTCTCATGTGTGCTTGAGAACAGGGAAGAGTGAGACACATGATGTGTGTATGTGTGTTGTTACCATATTTGTCTCCATCTTCTCCACGAGCGCTGATTTTGCGTCCGAGCACCTGGACGTGTTTTCCACTCGTGCGGCTGTAAAGCTGGTACACGCGATGATGTCGTCGACTCATGGCATCTCGTGCACGCGTCTGATTCTCCACGTGCACGCTGAAATTCACCCCATCCACACCAAACACCTGCACGCAACAGACCACACGCATCTTAAAGGCCCACGGCATTTGCACTGTCCATTCTGTCTTATTCAGTCTCTCCAATGAAATATTTCTGAAGTTAACTCAGTGTAAAAACAATCTGAAGACACAGTTAAGAAAAAATGACCATGGTATCACCATCAGGGGCGTAACTAGTGGGAGGGCAGGGTGTGCAGCCGCCTTAGCACCTGGGGTGAGAGGAGGCCCACAATAGTCAACCAGTAAAAAACATAAAAATGACCACGGCCCCGAGGGGTGATGATAAGCGACCAAGGCACACCAAGGAGGGGGCCCGACAGTTTCTTTGCACTGGGGCCCGCAAGATCCAAGTCAACTTTATTGGGAATTGATGGGATTGTTGAAAAAGGGAGTTCAATATCAGAATGGAGTGAGAGCTGATGGGTTTTTGCAGAAAATAGAGAGTTCACCCTTTAGAACTTCAACACGTATCCCAATGGTAATGCTTATTTTTTTTCCAATCCATCATTAATTGTTATTATTGCTGTAACCTTTAATCCAATAATGTTAACCCACATTAAATTACTGCACTAACTGTTGGCAAGATCTTAGAGATGTGTATTAAGTAAAAGGGGGCACCTGACTTTAAAAGTCCCATAAACACAGTTGAACATGCTCTTTATATTCAAACTCACCTGTAGTGGATTACACATGACCAGCATTATCTGGATATACCTGAGGAGCCAAAGAGAAAGAGCAAACAGGGTCAGATGAGTGTTGTCATGGCAACAAAAACAAATCCACCCTGTATCACAAAGCCCCACTGACAGATAAGGTCTTCAGGGAACGGAAAGTTATAATTAACATCTTAAGAGCTCGACTTATCATCCGGTCTGAATGCTATAGTGTAAGTCAGGGGTAATACACAGTCTGTTGGTCTTTATTCCAAATACAGGGTAATCAGCATGTCAATACAAAAGCCTAGGGGTCTTTTGTCACCCTGAAGAGGTTAATTTTGTGATTATGACCAGCTGACTGCATATGACTACTGAAATGTTGATTTTGTGACAACACTATGAGACACTTAATTGCTGTGGAACAAGATATAATGTGAAAAGCACTATACAGTAGTGCATTTCTACTTAGCTTGTAAATAAATAAATGGACATGAAATATCGATGCAAGCTGAAATTGTTACCATGAGACAAGAAAGATTCCAGAGACATAAAACCACACACATTTTTTACCACATAATGCCACAACTGACCAAACAAGTTTTCCACAGATCCGTGCAATGGAGAGCAATAGTGCCCATCTATTTTTTCAGCTGTCTTGTTCTGGAAGGTTACTTAGCTCTTTTGGTGTGCTTTGTTCACCGCCATTCTCTGATTGGTTGGATCTTTCTCTTCAAGATCATGGGTAGTGTAGTTCTTCAACAGGAATTCCACTATTATTATTATTATTATTATTATTATTATTATTATATTGAAATAACAGACTGATGGCCAACTGATATACCAACCTCAGAGTTCACAGTAGGCCTGTCTTTAAAGGTTTACAAGTTATCGTTTAAAATCTGTTCCTATGTGGAACAAATGAATGGGAACAATAGTTCTGGAGCCAGACTGTTGCACTCTTTAACAAGATTTATACAGGAAATGCAATGTAGTGAGGTAATGTGACTAAAGCATTGACCTTATTCACAGCAGTGCCATCTTTGATTTTGGATGGTAATGAAAACGACTGTGGGGGATAGACTTACCATCTCTTCAATGACATGCATGGTATAAAGCTCCTAGATACCATCTGACTCCACAACTCATGTAGTCTACTAACTGTTCTTGGAAAGATATTATATATCAATGTTTTGTCTGCAGAATGATCCAAAAACACTTTAAACTGCAGTACAGCCCATTGAAGAGACTGTACGTCTATCCCTCACAGCCTCATTGTCATTCCCATTAAAAATCAAAGATGGCGGGGGCCTGGGTATCACAGTGAGTATTGACACTGACTACCACCCCTGGAGTCACGAGTTCGAATCCAGGGTGTGCTGAGTGACTCCAGCCAGGTCTCCTAAGCAACCAAATTGGCCCGATTGCTAGGGAGGGTAGAGTCACATGGGGTAACCTCCTCGTGGTCGCTATAATGTGGTTCTCGCTCTCAGTGGGGCGCGTGGTGAGTTGTGCGTGGATGCTGCGGAGAATATTGTGAAGCCTCCACACGCGCTATGTCTCACGGTAACGTTCTCAACAAGCCACGTGATAAGATGCGCAGATTGACGGTCTCAGACGCGGAGGCAACTGAGATTTGTCCTCCGCCACCCGGATTGAGGCGAGTCACTACGCCACCACGAGGACTTAGAGCGCATTGGGAATTGGGCATTCCAAATTGGGGAGAAAAGGGGAGAAAATCAAAAAAATTTAAATCAAAATAAAAGATGGCTCTGCCGTGAATAAGGTCTTTGAACCTTGACATTGACTTTGAACAGGAGCTGAATTGTTTTGATTTTTTGAAAGCTGTTTTCTCCTCTTGGTTGTCCATCTTCTACGCACGTTGTTGGAAAAGGAAAACACTAACATTTGAAGCATAACTCACATTTTCATTGAAACTTGGAAGCCCACAGGTGTAAGATTTTAAGCGTGTAAAAGTGAGTGGTTGAGGGCAGTTCGGCACGGTAAAGTTCTCTGTCTCCGCACAGGCCTCTTTCTGTCAGAGGGCCATGACATTGAAATTATAAGAAATAAATATATATTCACACATATATTTTATTATTTTTATTATATTTATTTAATTGTATTTATATATTTTGAGCCAGTCACCTGAGCCATAAATGACATTTGAATAATTACTATAGAGCTGGATAAAAATTATTGGCACCTTCAAGTGCACCTTGGAAGCTCCTACGTCCAGTCAGGTATTCGTTATTATGACATGGCATGCATTCAAAAGTCAAAAACAATATATGGAAGAAGCCAAACTAAAACAAATACACAATGGACAACAGCAAAGGCTCTTTTCTGATGTACCAGTGATTAAAACATAAATGAATACACCTGCATAACTTTTCCACAAACAGTTAATTAATTTGCATGAAGCAAACCATGAAGGGTGAGTCATTAACTTTATATTAGTTGACTACAGAATCTTATCATATATAAAATATTAATATTTTTTTAAAGCACGAAAATATCGAAACAGTTTGCAAAATCATTGCTTTCCATGAACTTTCATGAAACTACGCCCCTTCCAATGTCACATATTAGCAACACCGATAAAAGTAACAACTTCACTTGGTCATTCGTGTGCTTGGAATTCGTAATCACGATACTTACGACTCCACTTGATTGGCTGATGGCATCACAAGAACACGCACAGTCCGGAAACCTTCACTAGCAACTAACAGAAGTCCAATTCACACTTTTAAAAGCCTTCCAAAAAAAAAAAAAAAAAATCTGTCACTTGCAAAACATCTACTATATTATAATGTAATATTTGCGATAAAAAAAAAATAGATTTCACCAGAATACTTTTGAAAGGTCGTCAATAGAAAACGGTGCTTTTTGCCTCTATAATGGTGTAGTTCCTCCATCTACTAACTAGACTATGCTAAGCCAAACCCTGACCGCTGGGTTACCGCTAGAATCACTCAAAGGCTGTTTACCGGTTAAAGAAAACTAGTTTGAGTGCTGTATATGTAACCGGTTCTGCTCGACCCGCTCCGAACGGGATTCAAACCGGCGTGGGAGGCGGGCGTGCTAACAAGGAGGCTAAAGGCTACAGCCTCTAGCATCAGTCACTAGTGCACCATTTGAGGCCAGGGGAGTGAGGTTTACACACACTGCACAGCACGTACCAGCTGGCTACCGTTACAATCACCCCCCTAAACATCACTCCAATCTGGGTCATGGCACCAGTTCTGCTTGACCCACTCCAAATGGGATTTGAACCAGGGTCTCTGGTGTGGGAGGCGGGCATGCTGACAAGGAGGCTACAGCCAAAACAGGAGAGGTTTTGAGATGTGCTGCAATATGTAGATTCAACAACCTCATATCTATTTTATTTTTTTTCCGGTGGAGGATGTTGCCGTCACACAAGTCCACAAGAAAGTATAAATGTTTAAGAACCCACATAGGGGGGCCTGGGTAGCTCAGTGGTAAAAGACACTGGCTACCACCCCTGGAGTTCGCTAGCTCACTAGCTCAAAATTGGCCCAGTTGCTAGGGAGGGTAGAGTCACATTGGGTAACCTCCTCATGGTCGCCATAATGTGGTTCGTTCTCGGTGGGGCATGTGGTGAGTTGAGCGTGGATGCAGCAGTGGATGGCGTGAAGCAACACGCTCAACAAGTCACGTGATAAGATGCATGGGTTGGCAGTCTCAGACCTGGAGGCAGCTGGGATTCGTCCTCTGCCACCCGGATTGAGGCAAATCACTACACGACCACAAGGACATAAAAAGCACATTGGGAATTGGGTGAAAAAAAAACAAACAAAAACAAAAAAACACATTGAGAGCCTAGTTTGAGTGCTGTAAACAGACATTTTGAAGTAGCGAACGCTAAACACTGATACAGTGGAAATCTGGTGCTAACATGCTAATTCGCTTGGCAGTTTGAGAAAGAAGTTCTTTGTTTTTGCAAGTTTTCCTCCACCACCAATGAGTAAATGCAATAATTATAGTGTCCACATGGCTACTAAGGGAATACTTCCGTTTATTATGAGCTGATAATGAACAGGCGAAGGGAGATTTGTGTTACAGGCTAGTTTTTGCCAGCAGTTTGTCCACTTTGCCAAGCTAACAGTTTATAATTCATCAAATAGCATTACTAACAGCATAAACAGAGTCCTGAAGCTTTGCCCATGGAAATGAACACAGAATGAAGAAAAATACAGTTCTAAGAGGCCCAAACTGTGCAGTCTTATTATACTGTAGTAAAAAGTTAATATTGAGATCTCTGATTGTAGACTTTGGGTATGAGTTGCATGACATGTCAGCATCTGACTCAACCAATGACATGAGTTTTGGGCGGGACATCCTGTATGACTGAACAATGGGAGATGGTTCAGTGGTTCTTGTGTCATGAGGTTTGGTCACGAGATTCGCAAGAACCAATGAGTTTTGGGCTCTGGTAGGGATGGGACGATATGTTTATCTCACAACTGGGTTCGATATAATCTCTGTTATTTAAGTGTTATTATATCAAATAAAGTATCGCAAAAAAAATTTTTTTTTAAAAATGATTGCGCAAAATGAACATTATAAATTCTCATCAAAATAACATTCTTTAATACACAATATAAATGCTTAAAGTTTAAATAATAAGAGTTTCTCATATACATTTCTTTATAAGAAAAGATCACAAACAAATAGCCAAAGCATTCAAAAATAGTTACATTCAGGCTGATCAGGTGCAGAATAAACAAAAGAACTGAACAGAACCTGTCCTGAAAAAGTATTTAGTTGGTTTGTCATCATTATTATAATCACATTTGAACTTTTTAGAAATATAAAAAAAATCAGATAGTTATATCATGCAATTGTACATATAATAATGATATGAGCTATCAGTGTTTGAAATAATGTGTACAATTACAAGTAAAAACATTGAGTTTAGATTCATTTTTATAACAGGCGCTAAAAAGGTCACTGTCACTTTAAGAGGTGTTCCGGTTCATTTATTAATGAGACAGAAGTCTCAGTTTTTAGCGCATGAGTGCTATTTGTGATTAATTAAAATGGATAATTGATTTTACTTTTTTATTTGACTATAAAGAACAGAAAGGATATTGAAAGACACATTATTCAATGAAAGTGGAGTGCGGGATCTCATCTTTGATGGACACACATTACACGGAAGAAATGTTCTCTTTCATCTCAAGCACTTTTCAACAAAAGAAGGCGATTTTGCAGGTATTCCAGTAATGACATTTCTAAAAGCTAATTTCAAGCACTTTAAGTATTTCAAAGACCTTGTGTGAACCCTGTAAACAGTGTTGAGAAAAAGAACAGTAGGTGTGAAATCAACGTCAGAGAGATAAAGATGTTTGACAGGTAATTTGATTTATGATCACATGGACCGAAAACAAAGTTCGAAATATTGAGTTTTACCTCGATATGGTTCATCATTGAAATTCAATATAATCTTCCCATCCCTAGGCTTAGGATACATAAGTTGATCCATGATTTTATAAGTTAATAACGACTTAAATTTTGGTCTGTTCATCCTATAAAGTGATTGTATGTCTTCAGATGACTTGAATTGGTTGCTTTTTTAAGCTTTAAAGTGGAAATCAGCGATCATGACATACTTTGAAATATATCCTTTTGTGTTCCACAGAAGAAAGTAAGTCGTGAGTTTGGAACGACATGAGCGTGAGTAAATAATTACAACATTTTCATTTTTGGGTGCACTGTCCCTTTAAACTCTCTGTTTTTCTCTCTGTCTCGTTTTTCTCTCCCTCCTGTAAATCCTCCTCATACTCTTGGCAAGCGTCACATGAGAACAGTGAATCAGATATGGCTCTCTCTCTGGGTGGTGTGGGTGTGGTCAGTGTGATGTCACTCATTCAGAGGGCGAGGGTGGGTGTGAACAGACAGAATGCAAAAAGTACAAAACACATCACTTCCTCCTTATCGTCTCGCCATTGACCTCTCGACCTTCCCATGACTGAATGTCTGAGACCATGAGACTGTGTGTGTGTGTGTGTGTGTGTGTGTGTGTGTTTACAGGTTTTGCAGGTTTTACTTGTGAGCCCATAATGTCCTCATTTAGGAATGTGCTCGAAGCCGAATACCTTGTTCGGAAAAGCACGGATAATGACTTCAAAATGAATAATGGATTCAACCGAATAATATTAAAAATATTCGTTTGACTGATTATCCACAAAGCACAAGGATAAAGCGATATTTTAAATAAACATATCCAAAAATTACAGTGAATTTATGAATCTGTGCAGCCAATATTTTTAAGTGTAAAACTTATGAATGAAAATGTGCATAGTGTGATTTCAGATTGGATGGGCACGGTCTCGACTCTGTTTGTGGTCTCTGTTAATTGTTCCCGTCTGGAGCTTATCATGTGTAACATTAAGATACGACATCATATACACTTCTTGAAATGTCTTTGATAATGTATTACACGTGATTCCCATGTATTTATCTATAACTAAATAATGTTGTCTTATCGTAAAAATTCCTGATAGATTTACGGGACTTTCACCTGTTTGTAGGCTATATTGATTTATTTTCATTTCTTTTAATGTTTGTATTTGTATTTATTATTCACTGCAAAATGTGTGCTTGACATTTCATATTTTGCTTGAACTCTTACCTCCAGAATAATGTTCTTATACATGCACAGACAAACAAAAATTCTGTGTCATGCAGATATTAATATCAGAAATACCAGGAGAACCCACAACATATTCCACAGTTAATGTAGCTTACAAATTCAGCTCCATCTGGTAAGAAAATAAATAATAAAATAACATATTTTTAAATAATAATTGTATATGGGGTCTGGGTAGCTCAGTGGTAAAGATGCTGGCTACCACCCATGGAGTTCGCTAGTTCGAATCCACGGCGTGCTGAGTGACTCCAGCCAGGTCTCCTAAGCAACTAAAGTGGCCCAGTTGCTAGGGAGGGTAGAGTCACATGGGGTAACCTCCTCGTGGTCACTATAATGTGGTTAATTCTCGGTGGGGCACGTGGTGAGTTGAGCGTGGATGCAGCAGTGGATGGCGTGAAGCCTCCACATGTGCTATGTCTCCGTGGCAATGTGCTCAACAAGCAACGTGATAAGATGCGTGGGTTGACTGTCTCAGATGCAGAGGCAACTGGGATTCGTCCTCCGCCACCCGGACTGAGGTGAATCACTATGCAACCACGAGGACTTAAAAGCACATTGGGAATTGGGCATTCCCAATTATAATTGTATATTATTATTATTAGGCTATTATTATGAAAAGGCATATACAAGGCTTTATTAATAGAAACTATAAATGTAAGTGTAATACTTAAAAATAATTTAGTTTTGACGCACTTCCGTTTTAAGCCCCGCCCACACCTGGTTCTATCCAGATACAGATAATTTTGTCATATGAACAGATACAGATACAAATATAGAGAATGGCTCCGTTGCACACCCCTAGTTAAAAATGTCCTGATAAATATAGTGAAACATGTCAAACAGCAATTTCTGAGAATGACATAACAATCTCGAATTCGTATATATCGGGCAAATCATGTTTTATCCATGTTAATCCAAGTTTTTATCGTAATCAACAGCAACAAACGACACAGCATTTTTTTTTTTTTATTGCTTGGTTTCTATTTCTAAGGCGTCACACGGTGAAACCTCATTAGTCCAAAATCCTACATAACTGTATATTAAACATCAGATGTGTTCTGACTGGCTGTGACTGTGGCACATTGTGCAAAATGTTCTTTGTTGTGAACAAAATTGCTTGTTGCAAAAAACTTATCACATCTTGTCTGGTTAGGACAGTGTTACAAACAAACACAATACAAACATGTTCTTACAAATTTTTGTCTTGTTTTCCAGTAAAAAAAAAAACAACTAAAACATTGTGTGAATATATATATATATATATATAAACTTATAAACTCAGCAATAAAAGAAACGTCCTCTCACTTTCAACTGCTTTTATTTTCAGCAAACTTAACATGTGTAAATATATTTGTATGAACATAAAATGATTCAACAACTAAGACATAAACTGAACAAGTTTCACAGACATGTGACTAACAGAAATGGAATAATGAGTCCCTGAACAAAGGGGGGCTCAAAATCAAAAGTGACAGTCAGTATCTGGTGTGGCCACCAGCTGCATTAAGTACTGCAGTGCATCTCCTCCTCATGGACTGCACCAGATTTGTCAGTTCTTGCTGTGAGATGTTACCCCACTCTTCCACCAAGACACTTGCAAGTTCACGGACATTTCTGGGGGGAATGGCCCTAGCCCTCACCCTCCGATCCAACAGGTCCCAGACGTGCTCAATGGGACTGACATTCCTGTCTTGAACACTGACATTCCTGTCTTGCAGGAAATCACACAGAATGAGCAGAATGGCTGGTGGCATTGTCATGCTGGAGGGTCATGTCAGGATGAGCCTGCAGGAAGGGATTCACATAAGGGAGGAGGATGTCTTCCCTGTAACACACAGTGTTGTGATTGCCTGCAATGACAAGCTCAGTCCGTTGATGCAGTGACACACCGCCCCAGACCATGACAGACCCTCCACCTCCAAATCGATCCTGCTCCAGAGTACAGGCCTCGGTGTAACGCTTATTCCCTCGACGATAAACGCGAGTCCGACTATCACCCCTGGTGAGACAAAACCGCGACTCATCAGTGAAGAGCACTTTTTGCCAGTCCTGTCTGGTCCAGCAAAGGTGGGTTTGTGCCCATAGGCGATGTTGTTGCTGGTGATGTCTGGTAAGGACCTGCCTTACAACAGGCCTACAAGCCCTCAGTCCAGCCTCTCTCAGGCTGTTGCAGACAGTCTGAGCACTGATGGAGGGATTGTGCATTCCTGGTGTAACACAGGCAGTTGTTGTTGCCATCCTGTACCTGTCCCACAGGTGTGATATTCAGATGTATTGATCCTGTGCAGGTGTTGTTACACGTGGTTTGCCACTGCGAGGATGATCAGCTGTCCTTCCTGTCTCCCTGTAGCGCTGTCTTAGGCATCTCACAGTAAGGACATTGCAATTTATTGCCCTGGCCACATTTGCAGTCCTCATGCCTCCATGCAGCATGCCTAAGGCACGTTCACATAAAACGTAACAAACATAAAAAATGTACATTTAACTTGAGAAGTGAAACTACAAGCTATTTAAGTAATGTTCCAGGTTCATTACAAGTTAAGCTCAATTAACAGCATTTGTGGTATAATGTCGATTTTCACATAAAACATTTTTGACTCGTCCCTTGTTTATTAAAAAATCATTTATTAAAAATTGTGGTTACCGTATGGGGCCAGTCCATAAACATTAAAATGCACACTGTTTCAAAAGTATAGCCACAAGACAAACAATATGTGTGTTAACATGTTTTTAGTGTGATAAAATAGCTTACTAACTGCATCTGTATAAAGTTATATCCAATATTCCAAGATTGTTGTCATGACAACAAAACCCCGTAATCCCGGTACTGGATTTATCTACTCAGATGTGGTTAGTAAGCGATTTTATCACACTAAAATCATGCTAACAAGCATATTATTTATATCTTGTGGCTATACTTTTTTAAAAGTGTGTATTTTAATGTTTATGGACTGGCCCCATTCACTTCCATTGTAAGTGCCTTATTATAACAGCTATTTATTATTGTGGCAATCAACATTATGGCACAGATGCTGTTGATTGCGCTTAACTTGTATTGAACCTGGAACGTTCCTTTAAGTCTTGTTTTCAGAGAAATCTAACAGAGGTATATGCTTACAATAACCAAAAACACCTTATTTGCCAAATCTGTAAGAAAAGTCTACTTGTTTTCCCTTTGAATGAGCATAAACAAGCAAGTTTTTTTTTTTCTCGCACCACTTGCAAATAGTTTTTTCTTGTTTTAAGCATGCGATTTCTCTGAAAACAAGTCTTAATATTTTACGTCATTTTACTTCTCAAATCTTGTTTTAAAGATGTTTAGATATTCCTAACAAGAAGAATGAAGACGTTTTATTTTTGTGTAGGTTTTGGGTTTAGGTTATAGTTTATTATAACTTTTTGTGAGGGCGTTTGGCGTTCTCAAGAAGACGTATGATTTCAGAAGCAACACAAGGCCAGTTCGTTTCAGAAACGCCCTCTGACCCCTGATGTAACAGCGCATCGGTGAGCTCATTCCACAAAATTCTCAGTCATTGAGGTGTTCCTTCATCTGAAGTTAAAAGGTGCGACTCCTATCGACACAATTAATCTGTAGATCGCGATAGGACGGTAGTTTGTGATTTATTTTGGATGATTCAGCTGCGGTGGTCCCTTGTTTACATCCCTAAAATTCACCCCGCAAAATGAAATCACCGTCGGGGTCAGGGGAAATGCCGCAAACAGAGGAAAACACAGCGGACAGAAAAAAAGACAGGAATGGTGAAGATATGAAAGGAATTGAGAGTGTTTCTCATCTTGTTGTTTATAATCCCTTGCTCTTTTTCCTCCCTTCCTCTCCCTTGTTTTCTTGTCTAGAAGTTTAGAATGAGAGACTCCTCCGCACTGCCTCGGCTATGAAGAGATATGAGAGAGAGAGGGAAGAGAGAGGGAAGAGTGAGAGAGACAGAGAGAGGGAAGAGAGAGAGAGAGGGATAGAGAAGGGAGAGAAAGAGAGGGAAGAGAGACAGAGAGAGAGAGGGAAGAGAGAGGGAAGAGGCGTCTCAGCAGCTGACAGCTGTGGTGAAACAGACACACACGTGTACATGCTCTCTTCATCTTGCCTGTCAACACATACACTCATAACACACACCCTCACATCAAACCATACTGTACAACAAAAACACTTTTAAAGGAATGTTATGGGTTCAGTAGAAGTTAAAGGCATAGTTTACCCAAAAAATGTCATTCCAAACCTGTGTGACTTTATTTAGTGTGTTAGGGAGATGTTAGTCAGAATGTCTGAGCTGCTGTTTTCCTTACAATGAAATTTAACTGTGATTTTCACATTAAAGCTCCAAAAACAACAACAAAAAAAAACAACATAAATGGATCATAACAGTAGTCCTGCTAAGTTCTATGAATCCATACAATAGCATTGTTTGATGAACAGACCGAATTTTCAGGCATTATCAGCTGAAAATCATTCCCTCTGCCTTAGCTCTCATTCCTCAGTTTGTAAAAATGAGCAAAAATTGTGTTTACAGTAATGCACATACAATGGAAGTCTATGGGTGAATTGCACACTGTTTCAAGAGTATAGAGAGAAACCACATAGAACATCCTAGCAACAGCATAGCAGTGTGTTAAAAACCACTCAGAACACCTTAGCAACTGCTTTGGCGACCACCCACAACACCTTTGTGTTGTGGCGCCGACTTTTGTATGGGCAAGCACCACTCACATGTTCTATAGAAAATATAGTTCATATCTATTACTTCATGCTGCATTTATGCAACGCATTACTTATTCAGCAAATGCAGGTGTCTGAAAACCTCGCTCTTCCCTCCGTTACTGAACTCCTCCACACCACGAGGGAGAGAACGGAATGCTGAAAATGTTTGAATGGAGCTGTAGGAAAATGGAAAAGCATCTGAATGTCTTTCCATAACAGATGGAGACGGCTGCTGTCTTCACCTCCACTCATACTGCAACAATATGCGGCGAGCATATGTTTGTCTGCAGTCTCCATATGTGTTTGTGAATACTTCAAAGTTCTCAGTAACATGTTAACAGTGTAGTTGGAACAGATCGCCACGGCCAGAGAGACGATGTGTATGCTGTTAGCGAAACTGACCTGCACAAATTTTGCCCGTCTGGCTGGCACACCTGCGCGCTGACCCATGAACTCTCCGAACGGCCACACACCTCGTTTGTAGGACTGAGCAGATGTGCATGTGCTGACCAGGTTTGTGTGTATGTGTGTGTGCACCTGTTCACATAAACAGCATTAGTGCATCTCCCCCTGTGCACCAGGTTACTTGTCTGTTTTTTTAACATGTGCAGCTGTGCGTCACTTGTGCAGATATTCATGAGTCGTAACTGTTTATGAATATGCATTTCCATGCATTTCTCTTATGCACTGATGTGTGCTGTCTGCGTTTCTGTTTTGCCAACATACAACACTATTTACATCCTTTGCCAGAGACCTCAACAGTTACTATTGGCTAACAAATCTCAGCCTTTTCATACATGCTTCATGTATATGCACATGGATATGTATGAATCTAAATATACAAACAGAGCCATCTACAGCATAAATAAACATAGAGTCTCCTATGCAATAAACTGTGTTTGCCTAACAAATACAAAGCACGGCATATGGAATATAGGGTGTAAAAAGTGTAACAATGCCTGTAGACTGTAAATTTGTGCATGCAAAATGCAAATCTGCACATGCAGGCAGTAGATGTGTGGTTCTGGGAGTGTAATGATGCATTTACGCTTCTGATCTGCGCATACAGGCTTTAGATAAGCACATACTGGTTGCAGATCTGTGCTTGTTAGCTGCAGATACAGACTATATATATATATATATATATATATATATATATATATATATATATGAATGCGCTTATCCACAGCCTGTATGCACAGATCTGCAGACTGCATGCAGTGGATCTGCACACATCTGTGCATGGGCCGCTGTGCTGGAAGTGTAACAACGAATGCAGATTTGCGCAGACAGGTGTCAGATCTGCACGCATGTGTAACGGTGGCCAGCTGATAGATTGCTGTGCAATGTGTATAAACCTCACTCTCCTGACCTCAAGAGGTGTACTAGCAACTGACGCTAGAGGCTGTAGCCTTTAGCCTCCTTGTTAGCGCACCCGCCTCCCATGCCAGAGAAGCCGAATCGAGTCCCGTACGGAGCGGGTAGAACAGGAGCATCACACATGCTTCAGATCTGTGGAGCAAGTTGCAGATGGGAGTGTATGAATGTTCTGGGAGAGTAATAATGCATCCAAACTGCAGATCTGGCATACAGGTTGTAGATACAGTAAGTGCATGCAGGCTGCAGATCTGCAGCCTGCATGCAGTGACTCTGAACACATCATGTATGAGCTGCTCTGTGCTGGGAGTGTAGCAAGTGTAACAATGCATGGAGGCTGCAGATTTGCAAAGACAGGTTGAATATCTGTGAATAAGCGCTTGCACGTTGCAGTTGTGTAGTTCTTAGAATGTAACCATTCATCCAAGCTACAGATTTATGCATACTGACTGAAGATCTGTGCGTGCAGTCTTTAGATATATCTACAACCTCTAAGCGTAGATCTGCAGTTTGGATGCAGTGGCTCTGCACAAATTGTGCATGGGCCACCTTGTGCTGGGAGTTTAACAAGTGTTACAATGAATGCAGGCTGCATATTTGCACATACAGGCTGTAGATAAGCACATGCAAGCTGTAAATGTGTGGTTCTGGGAGTGTAATAATGCAGCCAAGCAGCAGATTTGTGTATGCACGCTTTAGCTATGAATGCACTTATCTACAGCCTGTATGCACAGATCTGCAGCTTGCATGCAATGGCTCTGCACACACTGTGCATTGGCTGTTGGCTGCTGGGAGTGTAACCACTGTAACAATACATGCAGACTGCTGATTTTCACAAGCAAGCTGCAGGTCTCTGTATACAATTTGCAGATGTATGCATACAGGCTGTAGAAAAAAGCATACAGGCTGCAGATTTGCTATACAGCCTGTAAATAAACACATACTGATTGCAGATTTGTGCATGCTAGCTGCAGATCTGTTTACACAGACTAAAAATATGAATGTGCTTATCTACAGCCTGCGTGCAGTGGCTCTGCACACACAATGCATGAGCCGCCGTGTTGGGAGAATAACAAGTGTAACAATGCATGCAGGTTGCAGATTTGTGAATACAGGCTGGAGATCTGCGCATACAGGCTATAGATAAGTACATGTAGGCTGCTGATCTGTGCATGCAGTCTGCGGACGTGTAGTTCTGGGAGTGTAATAATGCATCCAAGCTGCATATTTCTGCACACTAGCTGCAGATTTGCGCATACAGACTATAGGTATGGTTGTGCAGATCTGCAGCGGCTCAGCTGTAACAGTGCATGCAGATTCACGCTGTAGAAAAACGCATGTGATTTTGGGCTATAGATCTATGCATGCTGACTGCAGAATCAGCATGTTGGCTACAGATCAGTGCATATACGGTTCATGTAGCTGCCAAACGCTGGTTGCGCAGGTGAGACTGGCTTTGGGTTCCGTAAGAACTCTCAGCTGTTAAAACAGTAGTGTTTCACTGAAAGAGAGAGAGTTAGGGGAAAGAAAATGCAAAAAAAAAAAAAAAAAAAAACTACTTCAGCAGCAACCTCGGATTCTCCGTATCCCTCCCAAACCGCAACGAGCCTGCGGCCTGCCAGAGTAAGAGAGAGAGAGAGATGGGGGGAATGGGCAGAGAGAGAGAAAGTAGCTACGGGCTTTACTCTACTGAGCTCTATTGTCGTGAGCCAAAACAAGCAGGCTGATGACATCATCAAACCTGAGACCGAATGTGTCCTGAAGGCGTTCGTGTGTAGGGTTGAGGTGGAGTTGTATCCCAAATCACCCAGCACACCCTTCAAGCACAATTTACATGGCTGGCCAAGTTTAAACAATATTGCAGCACAGGGAAGGAAGGAGAAATGTATTTTTTCATTTTGTATGGTCTTCTCAACCAGGACTGTATGATTTCCCTTGGTCAGAGGCGGACTAACCTTCAAAAGCAAAGTGTAGTAACTACATCAAGACTTAAACTGAGAAAATTAGCTTTAAGGTCTTTTGTCCTGTCAATTGTGGATTATAAAATAGTCTCACTCTGTTATTTATCTTAAGGTGACTGTATCCATCATGGTGCAATAATATGTTTTCCTAGATATGCACTCTTTCTCTTATAGGGATAATTCACACAAAAAATACAAATTCTGTCATCATTCATTTTCACATCCTCACGCTTTTCCAAACTAGTATGACTTTCTTCTGTGGATCACAAAAAGAGATGTTAGCCAGAAGGACAGCCATTCACTTTCATTGTATGGGAAAACCTGCCATGAAAGTGATTTTTTTTTTATTTTATTTTTATTTTTAAATGCTGGTCCACCAGCTAGACAAGCACTAAAACCATCATAAACCAGCCTGAATCAGCATAGAATTTCATGCTGGTTTAAACTGGTCTTTTCAGCAGGGACTTGACTAATGGTGTCAGGTGCAGTGATGTCACTGAAAAGGAAAGTCGTTTAAGAGGCTGAGCAAGTTTTTACAAAAGACAATTGTTTTTTAATTATTTGGAATAATGTGGATTGACTTATCATGCAGAATATGACTATGAATGTGTTTAGAATGTAAATAGAGTCAATTTTTCCATCAATACACTGAAATCAGACTTGATGGCAATTGACTAATGGTTAAATACCTGTGCTGGCAGCACCAAAGTCTAGGGTTCAATCGCAAGAGGGTTTGACGCAGGAACTGCTTTATCACTTTGGCCTTGAGCAAGTCGCTGAAACACAGGTGCACCAGGACAATTTTCCCTGCTAACAGTGATAAATGGCAAAACTAGCTAATCTTCAACTCATCTCAAACAAATAACCTTTCTTTTTCTCACAGCCAGATGGGAGTCCACCACATCTGCGTCTGCCATCTTATGCTGTTTTGACAGACCCTGACCCAAAACCACTTCAAATAAGACACCTTTGATTTCAAATGACTAGCTGCAGAGAGTCCAGTTTAATGACACCGGCCTTGAAAACAAGTATCGTGTCTTGCTTCTACAATTCTGGGCCAATTCTGCGCTAAAACCGTCTGAGAATGTCAAAGCACCGTTTGAAGTTGTCTGTCTCTAAACTGCAGTTTCCTGTTGGAGAAAGTCTCTCGCTCCAGACGGCAGATAAGGTGCCAGTTCTGTTTTTGAGCATTATGATTAGGTAATTTGTTGAGCACCGGCAGGACCAGACAGCACCTCCGTCTGCCCCGGGGGACTTGCAGATTCTGGGGAAAGAGAGTGGATTATCAGAGGCCCTATGGTCCCCATCCACAGGTTGGGAAAGGAATGATAACCATTTCAAGATGACTGCCATGTGTGCAGAACAAAAAGGAAAAGAAAATAGCAAAAAGTGGCGGACACACCTTTGGACACGTCTGTTGAGCTGTGTTTTCATTGGACAGGGCCTTACCTGAGCTGGGTGTGATTGACATCTGTGTCCATGGTAACCCAGAGGGGGTGATGTCGTTAGATCATTATGTATGCAAGACTTTGAGTTTGTCAGGTCAAGTGAAGCGTGTGGCACATAGACTCTTAATGCAGAATAAATAATTTACGTATTACTTTAACACTCATTTTGCATGAGGTCATTCACAAGCCTTAATGACTTACAAGACAGCCAGCGTGGAGAGAAAGGCCCACATCGCTTCCTCCGCGTCCGAGTGGCTCCGTGCGCGCTTGGGAAACGGCTCTTCGGGGTCACAGCTTCGCGTCTGTCGTGTTTGTTTAATCCGTTTGAACGCACGGTCCGCAGACGCTCCCGCTGGCACCGCCGGACTGCATCTCGGTGCGCGCTCGGTCGGTCGGTAACGGGCAGGAGGCGGGGCGCAGCTGTATCCTCCGGAGTGTGGGGAACAGGTGAAGTGAAGTTCAAACACGACCCACACCTATGCGCTGTTTCCGCGAAAGCTCGTAAAAAAAAAAACTTTCTGGCTGCGAAGAGGCTTCCTGGAACCCAACAGACAGCGAAATCTGGTTTATGCCCAGTTTTTCCAAGTAGTAGTACGTGGCTGTCCAAGCGTAACTTTCCAGTCTGAAGCTTTACATTCGAAAATGTCCTTCCACGGGCACAGAGAGCTTATTGATTGGGTTTAAAACGGATGAAATCAATGGAACGGCAGTGCGCAAGCATGGATTCGTGCGGGTGTTTTAGTGCTGATGCGCCGCGGTAGGCAGAGCACCTGGACGGGGATGGAGCGATGAAGACGCGGCGGCGGCGAGCTGGACTCCAGGTACCGTGGAGCGGGCTCGGTCATGGCTGCAGCGCCCTGCGGCGGCGTTTACGCGTCCACGGCGCTGGAGACCCGCAGATGAGAGCCCGCAGCGGTCCAGCTCAGAGGATGTGTCCAAGTGAAAGCAGACACCCGCGACAGCCGCTCTCTGCACCTGATTTCCCGGACTCAATCGCTGCCCACTGCCTGGAGCTCGAGCGCAACTGCAGCAGCCAAAACACGGGCCGATGACATCACCTCCAAAATGTTTGAAGGGGGAAAGAATGCAATCTGAGCCTTTTATTTATTTTCTTAAAGAAAAAAGTTTGCAGCTCCCCCCAGAGCGGCGCACAAAGTCAGAGGTTTGCAGAGGGAAAACAGCGTCCACTTAACCTGCGCCTCCTCCTCTTCCTCAGACGCTTTCATTCACAAATGCACGCGTAAAAACGATGGGGGAAAACACAAAACAGATCAGAAGAGCGTTTCTTTGCGCGGTGCGTAAAAACGGCTCCGATCTTTCCTCGTCTGAAGCCTCACGAAATCACTCCAAGAAAAACCTGAACAAGATTTTAACAACAGCGGATCAATCCATCCTCCCTCCCTCCCTCCCCCAGCCCCCCTCTCTCCCTCACTCACTCTCTCTCTCCCCCTCTCACACACACTTGCACTTATTGGATCCAAACGAGATTAGTCAGCCTCTGTGTGATGCCGCCCGACTACAGTGAAAGCACACTCGCCAATGTCACCGCGCGCAACAAAGGAGACGCGGACGCACGCACAGCCGGTCCCACCGGGACTCATCGCGTTCATGCTCTCCACTTTCGACAGACTCCAGGTGAAACCTCCTTTCTAAGAGGTTAAAAAGTGCCATCTGTTTCAAAACCAAAACCAGCACGACCCAGAGCGCTTTACGGGTACTCCAGAAGTTTAGTGCTTTCATGCATTTTGAGTCTTCGTTTGTAACTGTAAAACTCAAGAGGGCAGAGTGAAGAGAGGCGGTTCGTTTGAAAGCCAAAGAGAGGTATGAAAGCGCACGGTCCGATCCAAGAGGAACATTTCTCAGCACCGCGACAGAACCGCAGACGGTCAGCCAAGCCAACACTCACCCACCCATCCGAACCCTCCTCCTCTCCTTTCTCTCCGCGTTTCTCTCTCACACAGATGTGCACACACACACTGACACACGTTAAAACACAATAGGCGTGTATGTTGGTTTACTTAGCCATACTTTGGGGACACATTTGTCCCCAGCGGTAAGCTAAATCTGACAAAACCACCCTTTGGGGACGTCATACATATTTTTCTAGTTAACTTCTAAAGGGAGGGTTAGGATCAGTCTGTAGTCATTATAATCAGCTTCATATAAAAACAATAAAAGTATATGGTATGTCCTCATTTAGATAGCTAATTAAGTTGTAAGAGAGTCATTAACTGTGGAACATCAGGGTCAGTAGTTAGTCAGTGATTTGGACTTGCAAGTCATCCCTTTGGCCCCCTCCACCCAGTGACAAACGCACACTGACATTCTCCTCTGCTCTGAATATATTCATGTTTGCTTCTTGTTCAATCTCTCCCACCTCATGAAGAATGTGCCATTGGAAAGAAAGTTGTTTGTCAGAGGAAGAGAGAGGAAGGGAGGGCGACAGAGGAGGAAAGAAGAGGCAGATAAGGACCATTATTAATCCATCTGACATTAACAGACCACTTCCCTCCGGTCTTCACAGCGTCCGTCACCTCCAACATCCAGTTTCCTGCTGTGTTCTGTGATGTACTTCCACTAGAGGGCGCCACTAGGATCTCTGCCCTCATGCAATGATACGCAGAAACAACTAACCTATTCCTGTTCTACAATAAAAGATGTGGTAGGAAAAGTAGCGTACCATATTACTACACTTACTATTTCTGAAGTATACAGTATGCATACTGCGCATAGTATGCAGCTGTGCAGTATACAATACCACAATGCAATGCGCTTGACCTGGTCTTTTATTTTCATGTGTGATGAATGTTTATTTAAAAATAAAGCAAAAGGCGGTTACTGTGAGGCACTTACAATGGAAGTTAATGGGGCTGTAAACATTATATATAAGTATTATAAAATCGCTTACAGGTTTTACTGGCATTGTGTCGTCATGGCAACGAAGCAATATTGGATATAACTTTACACAGGTAAGATTAGCAAGCATTTTTTTAAAATTTTTTTTTTACACTGAACCACTAACTCATACAAGAGACTTTTAAAAAAAATCTCACTGTCCTTTTCTGCATGTTGGGGCGCTGTTTTGCGGCCCTCTTCAGCCTGTCGTGGCCCGTTTGGCATAACGCGGCGGCCCGTTTCAGTTTATCGCAACCCATTCGGCCCCGTTTCACGGCCGGCCAACCAGAAAAGGTCCCGGTTCTCCCGATGGCCAGTCCGCCCCTGTTTCTGACTAATTTGATCAGACTGCCAAACGGTAATCCATTTTAGCACAAACTTGAATTAAAAATGCAAAATAACCACATTTCTGAGCTGATAAATGGACGGCACTTGCTGAATTAAACATTCAACATAGTAAGGTCATTTGACAATGTAGCATACTATTGTTTGAAACGTTTATCATTCCATAATGCCTATTATTTTATAAAAATTACAAAAATAGTAGCTAGTATGCAGATACTGTGCAGTAAACAGCTTGTATTGCATTATGAATATATGGTATAACTTTCTTTTTTCATGTATGAACCAATGCACCCTGAGTCAAACACTCTTAATAAACTGTATAGTATGTGTGTTTTGTGTCTCACTGCTCTCTTCAGGTGTTCAGGCAAAGACTGGTGATTTTGTCCAGGTGGATCAGTGTCAGGTAACAGTCATGTGTGCATCTACTGGACTGGATTTCCTCATGGGGGCGCTATAGAGAAAGGCAGACTCGGGTGAGATGCCTGAATACTTCTGTAGAATATCAACAAAACCTTTGGTTTATTTGTTAAGAGGTCACCCACGGTCATGGACCTGGAAATATGAAGGAATTTTAGAATTGTGTTTTCCAGGCCTGAAAATACACACAAATAGCCAACTGAATCACAAGGTTCATCCCAAACCGCACACTTCAGCACTATTTTACGGCATTTTGTAGTGTAAGTAGTGCGAATAGTATGCTTACACTGAAAATGCAACAAAAAGAAGTGTACTATGAGTACCCGGATGATGCACTTTTTCAACTGTCAAAACGGAGTGTGGAGTGTTGGTCACTTCGTGCACTCAGCACTCGAGGCTTGCCGTACATAGCGGAAGGGGCGGAGTTACCGGCAGCGATGCTGGTCTGGCAAAACAATTGTAAATAATGGAGAATAATAACTTCTGTGAAGACTGCACCTTACAAAATTGAGTTAAACGCTTTACCATCATACCATGCTGTGTGAATATGTATATTATTGAGATATACACTGGCAGCCAAAAGTTTGGAATAATGTACAGATTTTGCTCTTATGGAAAGAAATTGATACTTTTATTCACCAAAGTGTCATTCAACTGATCACAGTGTATAGTCAGGACATTAATAACATGAAAAATTACTATTACAATTTTAACAAAATGTTCAGAACTACTTAAACTCATCAAAAAAAAAAAAAAAAAATCCTCCATGTGCAACAATGACAGCTTTGCAGATCCTTGTTATTCTAGCTGTCAGTTTGTCCAGATACTCAGGTGACATTTCACCCCACACTTCCTGTAGCACTTGCCATAGATGTGGCTGTCTTGTCGGGCACTTCTCACGCACCTTACAGTCTAGCTGATCCCACAAAAGCTCAATGGGGTTAAGATCCAGAACACTCTTTTCCAATTATCTGTTGTCCAATGTCTGTGTTTCTTTGCCCACTCTAACCTTTTCTTTTTGTGTTTCTGTTTCAAAAGTGGCTTTTTCTTTGCAATTCTTCCCATAAGGCCTGCACCCCTGAGTCTTCTCTTTACTGTTGTACATGAAACTGGTGTTGAGCGGGTAGAATTCAATGAAGCTGTCAGCTGAGGACATGTGAGGCGTCTATTTCTCAAACTAGAGACTCTGATGTACTTATCCTCTTGTTTAGTTGTACATCTGGTCTTCCACATCTCTTTCTGTCCTTGTTAGAGTCAGTTGTTCTTTGTCTTTGAAGACTGTAGTGTACACCTTTGTATGAAATCTTCAGTTTTCTGGCAGTTTCAAGCATTGTTTAGCCTTCATTCCTCAAAACAATGATTGACTGATGAGTTTCTAGAGAAAGCTGTTTCTTTTTTGCCATTTTTTGACCTAATATTGACCTTAAGACATGCCAGTCTATTGCATACTGTGGCAACTCAAAAACAAACACAAAGACAATGTTAAGCTTCATTTAATGAACCAAATATCTTTCAACTGTGTTTGATATAATGGCAAGTGATTTTCTAGTACCAAATGATCAATTTAGCATGATTACTCAAGGATAAGGTGTTGGAGTGATGGCTGCTGTCTAGATTTGATCAAAAATGACTTTTTTCAAACAGCGATGGTGCTGTTTTTACATCAGTAATGTCCTGACTATACTTTGTGATCAGTTGAATGCCATTTTGGAGAATTAAAGTATCAATTTCCTTCCGAAACAGCAAAATCTGTACATTATTTCAACTTTATAACTTTTGGCCGCCAGCCTAAGTGTTGAACTGAGGATGGCTAGCATGCTAAAGCTAGCGGCAACACAATGCTTGCGTTTGAAACGTCACTTCCGTCAGCTGTTATATGGCGAACACTTCCGTGTAGTAAAAAAAAAAAAAACGTTAAGTGTTCCATTTGGGACGATACTGCACATTGAAAATTCATACACTACATGGCTGAGTGCATAGTATATTTTGTAAGTGCATAACTTTGTAAAGTCTTTCAGAGGACGTAATGACTTTTAGGCTACAGCAATTACATCACGGACAGGTTACATAGCTGACGTGTTTGGGCCAAAACCATGAAAAAGAACATTGTCGGAAACCTAAAAATGAAGGATCATGAGGAGAGTCAAATGTGCGCTGAAGATGATGAAATTATGACGAAAAGATGTTATAAGACTTTATGTAGGATTAAATCCTAAACTGAGTATACTTATTATTATTTTTTCACCCAATTTGGAATGCCCAATTCCCAGTTTTTAAGTCCTCATGGTGGCGTAGTGATTCGCCTCAGTCCGGGTGGTGGAGGATAAATCCCAGTTGCCACTGCGTCAGAGACCATCAACCTGTGCATCTTATCACGGAGACATAGTGCGTGTGGAGGCTTCACGCCATCCACGGCCAACTCACCACATGCCCCACCGAGAACGAACCACATTATAGTGACCATGAGGAGGTTACCCCACGTGACTCTACCCTCCCTATCAACCAGGCCAATTTGGATGCTTAGAAGACCTGGCTGGAGTCACTCAGCACGCCCTGGGATTCAAACTAGCGAACTAGCGAACTCCAGGGGTGATAGCCAGCGTCTTTTACCACTGAGCTACCCAGGCCCCTAACTGAGTATACTTCTTAAACTTTAAAGAGTTTACCTTTAAACAAACATGTTTACATTCATTCGAATGTATTTCTTTCCCATTAAGGGTATGTAATGTAGGCTATATCGTGATAAATGTAGATATCAAAGGATATGGAAAAAAAATATATTGTGATGATATATTTTTGGCCATATTGTCCAGCCCTACACAATATGCGTGTTGACATGATTTTAGTGTGATAAAATCTTTTAGTAACCTTTTCGGTGTAAACTTATATCCAGTTTTACAACTTCGCTGCCATGACGACATAACGCTGTAAACCCTGTAATCCTACAAGTATTATTTAAACAACTTTACAGTTCAAATAATACACGAGTTTTAAGAATTAATGTAAGTGCTTTTATCAAATTACAAGCTTCACATTTCTGTCTTTAAAATCCCCAAAAATGGGCCCCATTGACTTCCATTGTAAGTGCCTCACTGGAACATCCATTTGTGCTTTTTTTTTTTAAATAGAAAAGGAGGGACGAGACCAAATACATTTTTGTGGTTATCAGCATTATGCTACAAATACTGTCGATTGATCCTAACTTGTATTGAGCGCAGAATATTAATTTGACCTTTTATTTAAATGAATGTTTAATGGATATTTAATGTATTGGAAATAATTAATATTGGAAATATTTAATAATATTGAATGGATGGAGAGTCAAAACATCCACACGCAAATCTGAGGTGATCCACAAACATGTTGACTTGGCAAATGCAAGTAAAAATGTTAAAAACTTGTGAACACACCTGTGCATTTATGAATCATATTCTGTGAATCTGGTTATGCAATTGTGAATCTTATTTCATTAAAAATGCAATTTGATTTTGCGAATGTGAATTAGGTTACGAATTTGTGATTATCATCTTTTTTATACCATTCTCTCTCAGTTGGACAAATCGGCCTGAATGATTCATTAGCGAATCAATCTGAAATTGAAAGATTTTTTAAAAATCTATGTAATAGCAAATGACTGGAAAGGTCATAGAAAAGTCATGGAGAATCATTGGTTGATTTGAACACCATGTCAAGTGCAGAACTCTAGGAGGTCTTGGCTGTCCTGCTCCGAAATTTAAGGCTGATTTGTCAAGCTGATTTTTCTTTTCGTTCTGTCCCTTTAATTCATTCCATCTTCTTTTCTCCTCTCGTTCTTTCAGTCCCTGTGCTCTGCTTGTAGCTGCAGTATTGATTGCTTATGTCTTTGCTTTTGCAGCTTTGGGCTATTGATCCTTGGCCATCCTTGAGTCCGCACACACACACACACACACACACACACACACACACACACACACACACACACACGTATTGTCTCTGTTTGAGATGGCTTGCTCTGTGATCAGTAAGAGAGGAAGGACTCTGGGTTAATGAGTCTGTCTTGGCAGCATGTTTGGCTGTGAATCTCTCTGTGTTTAATGCCTCCATCCTGTTCTACAATTAACATCAATCACTTCAGCTCAATACAGTCAGAGTCTGACAAAGACTCACGGCCAGCTGTGACTGTGTGTGTATGTGTGTGTGTGTGTGTGTGTGTGTGTGTGTGTGGCCTCTCTACCTGCTCCGATAGTCATGGCTTTAAAACACAGAAGCACACACATAAATACTGTACACATACAAATACATGTAATGACATTTATACATTGAGAATATTGCAGTGCTAAGGCTTAAGACTTGGCTTGTAGTCATGGGTGTAGATTTATGTATGGATGGTAAAATCTGTGTATTAATATAGTGATTGCAGCTGTTACTCAATGTAATATGTACTGTAAGTATCACATGTTTCTGGATATTTTGTTTTCCTTTATAAACTTTAGGTAGTGTCATTTGTGTGTGTGTAACTTTTAAGATGTAAAAGGAATGAGGTTTGAATGCCAATTACTTTTTCTGTGGTTGTATGGTGTTATGTTATTTGATTTATTTATTTATTTATTGTTGTTGTCATTTTTAAGCTTGACAGACAAGAGTAGTGAAGACCATGAAAACGTTTTAAAAATTCACCCGTTTTGTTCCATGGAAGAGAAAAATTCTCTTGGAATGACATGAGGGGGAGAATCTTCATGTTTGGGCAACTATCCCTTTAAAATCCTTTCCTATCAAACTTAATATGTAAGGGATCATGTACAGTCAGTTGGATGTTATCGCAAAATAAACCACGACAGGGTGATCAGGACCCCGATGAGGAACGGTATCATCCTAAAAGGGTTTATTTTGCAATAATGAATGACTGACTTTATTATTCTGCTTAATACACAACTACCTACTTAAATAAAAAATAAAAAAATGGACATGGAATATTGATTTGCATTGAAATTATACGAGAAGAAAGAAATCGCAGAGTCTCTAGAAACAGCTGAATTCTCTGTTCTTGTTTGTTTTGCGAAAATGACCGTCTGACTGCACATTATCTGACTTAATACAAAACACATTGCCAAATGAATAAAGAAATGGAAATGAAACATTGATTTGAGCTGAAATTATTTTATTTGCTTACTTGTAGAGATTGCACACTCTAAACCCGCATGTTGTCAGTACTGGAAAAATCAAGTTGTCTTAATTAAACATTACTTGAAAGGTCAAGTTTTGGGCTCAATAACTCAAATAGTTTGATTAATGTTTTTTTTTTCTTTTCTTTTTTTCTCCCATTTTCTCCCCAATTTGGAATGCTCAATTCCCAATGCGCACTAAGTCCTCATGGTGGCGTAGTGACTCGCCTCAATCCGGGTGGTGGAGGACGAATCTTAGATGCGTCTGTGTCTGAGACTGTCAATCCACGCATCTTATCACGTGGCTTGTTGAGCACATTACCGCGGAGACGTAGTGCGTGTGGAGACTTCGCTATTCTCCACAGCATCCACACACAACTCACCACGCGCCCCACCGAGAGCGAGAACCACATTATAGCGACCACGAGGAGGTTACCCCATGTGACTCTACCCTCCCTAGCAACCGGGCCAATTTGGTTGCTTAGGAGACCTGGCTGGAGTCACTCAGCACGCGATTAATGTTTATTTAATGACTGACCTAGAATCACTTATAATCTTCTTTATTGAAGCTTTGTTAGGGTGTGTTCACACTTGGCAGGTTTGGTTTGATTAAAATGAACTCTGGTGCGATTGCTCTGTTAGTGCGGTTCATTTGAACAAGTGTGAACACTGCCATCTGAACCTTGGTGCGCACCAAACAAGCGGACCGAGATCGCCTGAACAGAGGGTCTCGGTCCGCTTCCAAACGAACTCTGGTGCGGTTCGACTGATATATGAACGCAACATGGACCAAAGACGTCTAAATGGACCAAAAACAGGAAGTCATTTGCCTAATACTGACCTCATGCATACCTGGTTCTTCTCACCATAGGAGCTATGTTGCCCATTACAGTTTGGTACAGGCGTCGGAACCACCGTCAGCCGTCCTCGCAACGGAGGAATTCCTGGCGCTGTTTTGACTCCTTTACACATTTTATTAGCTCTTCGATTGTTCTCAGCTGGTACAAATACCACCATCTATACATATATAAATCTAACGAGCGCATTTCGCCCAGCAGCCAGCATTGTTTTGGATGTTCAGCAAGTTCTGTCTCAAAATATATGTCATAAAATCTGTCCAATCAGGTTGAGACTTTTTCCTGATGCCTTTTGTATCTTTAGATTCGGTGTTAAAAATACCAGTGTGAACGCTAAGCGAACCAGGACTAATTTGCATAATTTTCTTTTTTGGTCCGGACCAAGAGGACCAAGAGAACCGAACTAAGTGTGAACACACCTTTATTGACATAAATTTGAGTCCATTTAATTTAAATGATTAAGGTGAAACAATAACAGAGACAACTAAATGTGTTATACTTAATTCATAGATTGATTCCGATGAAAAATGTTAACACTGTGACTCTGTAGTACTATCAAAACATTGCTTTCTATGTTTGAGCATCCTGACCAGCCCAACACGGCAACAGTGACGCATGTTTATAGTGGGACTTTCCGTTTTTGACCGATGGAAGATGCGTGTTCAGGAAATGTTCAGTTAGGCCATTCTATTCTATTCTATTCTATTCTATTCTCCATTTGAGTGCTACTTCACAGTCTGTGCTGTAAGATTTTAACTGGCCGCTCTCTCTGTTTAACGTCTGGACTGGAGCGATGATCATTGTGTGTCTGGTGTGCAAACAGCCCCTTTGCGGTTAAGTTGGTCTGCAGGTTACCATTAAAGAGCTTAGAGACCATTTTAAAACCACACAAGGAAACCACACATGACTTTTTAAAGATCTGTGCTTGATAGATACAGAACTAGATTGTTTTCGCCACAACTGGACAAATCTGGGCTTCCATTAGTGGTTTGCAACCTTACAAAGCTTGAGGTCTGTCTGTTAACCTCTCAGACCTTTGCTAAACTAGATTAAGATCTGTGGCAACAAGGTTTGTGGTTTTTGGGGGCTGTAGCCATGCATGTGTGTGCGCACGTTCCAGCGCAGTCTTGTTTGGCAGGATCATCGGTTATTTAAGTCCCGTACCACGGTCTCATAGTTATCATTAAGGCCACGCTTGATAGAAGGGCTGTTGAACTAGCATGCCACATCTCATCATAAAGTTGTTATCTGCAATGAAACCCATTTTATCAGTAAGTTACTAAATCTAAACCGTTCCCCAATGTGTAAATGTATGAGACACATTATTGAGTGTCTATGATGATGGGCCCTGGTGAAAACGTCAAGTGTCGTAGCACTGCGGTATTCGAGCAGCGTGGCCCTTTGAAATGAGAACCTGTTAGCCACTTGTATCGCGAGCGAGGACAGCTGTGCAGGGAGCTGGTCAGGAATTAATCAGAGCAAGACGTGTGTCTGATATCACCATGGGGAGATGAAGGGTGCTGGGGGAGAGAGGGGCGAGCGAGCTAGAATAAGAGTGAAATATTGTTTTTATTAGTGACGATGTAGGTGGCAGGGTGCCGGCTCTCGCAAGCTGAGATCAATCCGCGGAGAGTGTGCACGCTTAGATTCGTGTTTGGAATTCATCACAGCTGTTTTGGCGATGAGGGATAGCTTTACTTTTCTCACTTATATAGTGCAGTTCATGTAAAAAGAGAAGGTTAAACGTGATAACTTCAACATGACACCAGTGACATGGAACAGTTTGTTTCAAGTGCTCTGAAACCACTCATGTTACAAAGTAACTTTCAGTGACTGTTAGACTGAATATTTATAGACAAGATGCCAAAAATCACAAATTAGATCTTTTTGAAGTCAACGTGATATCAAAATTGACCGTATGTACAGTACTTTCTTAATACACGTTCATCAGTGCACGTTATTCCAAAGAAAAGATTTTTTGTCTCTGTAATCTTTCAACAAATGCAATAAATTTCTCCGCCTCTGAAACGACTTTCCTTTACAGCTGATGTCATCAAGCCCTCTTATTTTTCCAACCACTTTACACCATCCAATCAATTTCTGATGGACAAAATCAAGATCCCTTTTCACTCGGAAATATGTCACTTTATGGACGTAAAATGTAATGTGGGATTTTATGTTGACTTTAATATATATTGTTTCTCTTAGACAACAATGACAGTAAATGGTGAGCATGTTTCTCAGAATCTCTCCTCTAGAAGTTCAGAGGAGATCTCAGTGTCTCAAACTGTGTAGACTTGGCAAATCTGAGCAATCAAAAATCAGAGATCTCAATATGAACTCAAACATTAGCTAATGATCTGAGCTGTGCGATACACATTCATTTTATAACTCTTTACATTTACTGTACTGTATGTCAACAATTCACTCATTTGGGTCTATTTTTATTGAACATTTTCATGCATGCACGTGGTGGTGGAGGCATAGTGGGCTAAAGCACATAACTAGTAATCAGAAGGTAGCTGGTTCAATCCCCACAGCCACCACCATTGTGTCCTTGAGCAAGGCACTTAACTCCAGGTTGCTCCAGGGGGATTGTCCCTGTAATAAGGGCACTGTAAGTCGCTTTGGATAAAAGCGTCTGCTAAATGCATAAATGTAAATGCATGAATTATGACGGAGTGCACTGCAAAAATCCTTTTCTTATGTAGCATTATAGTCTTCTTTAATCCAGTAAAAATATCTAAGAAAAATGTACTTGAGAAGCAAAATTCATCTTATCTTCAGAGAAAATTAACAAAATTTTGTAAAGTTAATTCTGATACCAAGAAAAAACTATTTACCAGTGGGGTAAGAAAAAAACTTGATTCAAAGGGAAAACAAGGTTATTTTTCTTACCCCATTGGCATAGAGTCTTTTCTTGTTTTTAACATGAACCCCACCAAATTTAGTTAAATTTCTCTGAAAACAACACTTAATATCTTATGCCATTCGGCTTGTCAAGTAATTTGTTCTTGCTATAACAATGTTTGGATATTTTTACCAGAAAATATGATTTTACAAATGCATTCTTTATTTTATTTAAGATGGATTTTAAATAAATAATGAGCATAAAGAACAGTCAACGAATGGTGTTTATCTGAAAAAAATAAAGATAAAAATAAAAAATTTGTCTAAACATTCAATGATAAGGTTTTACAACAAATATACAGTATAAACTGTATATATCACCTATAAGGTATTCTGGGCTATAAATACAAAATAATATGTACTGTATATACTATATGCACTACCATACTGTACGGATACTATATACTACAGTATATCCATATTCTTTGCTATAAATGTAACAAACTCAACTCTAGAGCTTTGCATTTTTATATTTGAACTTTGAGTTGATATAAAGTGACGGTAACACTTTATTTTGATGGTCCCAAATAGATATTTAATGGACTATAAGTCACTTATCAACTGGCTTGCTATAGCTAGTAAACAGTGTTTCAACAAACATTCAGTAGACTTTCAGTAGCCTGTATATAGATCTCTATTAATGACCTTTTAATGAACTGATGTTCTCAACAATAATGTAAGTAGGTCATTAATAGAGATCTATATACAGGCTACTGAAAGTCTACTGAATGTTTGTTGAAACACTGTTTACTAGCTATAGCAAGCCAGTCGATAAGTGACTTATGGTCAGTTAAATATCTATTTGGGACCATCAAAATAAAGTGTTACCAACTTTATCCACTTAGAAAAACAGCTGTTCACTGTATTGACCACTATGCACGACAACAGCGTGATCTCATAGAATCACGTGACTATACCTACATTTATTGCAAAATGAGTCATACGTGGCTCGCTGTACGTATCACAGCAGTTTTCTGGTGAAATGAACACTAGAGGCGCTACAACAACGAGTTTTTCACTTTCACACAAATCACGAGTAAAACGGCAGATTAGCAGTTCATAAACATGTTTTTCTCTCTGTTCCTCACACAATGCTGTCTAATGACATCCAAACACATTTACTATAGCGCATGACTCAAAAGTTTGCATTGCAATATCAACTACATTTACAAGCTTGTGCCAGTGTGACTAAGTTGAATGCGGAAAACGGGTTATGAGCCCTGAAGAGCACGTGAGTCGACACTTTAGCTAAAAATGTAATAGAAGTGCCACGAAATGACGTCTCACATTTGCTTTTTAAGACACTATCGGTTAGGTTTAAGTTAAATGTTTAGGAAGGTAGGTTTTGTTCTTCTAAAACTCCACAGAGCATTAACCTTCTGTTTGGAAGAACATTTAACTTGCTTTAGGCACCACACAGTAGACATTTCACCTCGAAACTGCAGCGATACGTGTAATGAACAACGTAAAATTGTTTTGCAAAAATGTTGCCACAGTCACGTACATTTTTATAAGATCAGGTTGAATGAAAGTTTTAAGGAGATATTTGAATAAAGCATAACGGAGAACTCCATCAAGGCGCTCTTTATGAAAGAGTGACCTTTTGGGCAATAACATTTTTCTCTGGGATAGCACCACTGTATACATACTGTACATATGGAGGTGGGCAGAGGTGGCAGTTAACAGATTAGCTGCTTCCACAATTGGCAGAGCACTTGGACGGTTGGTGTGGATCTGATAGGGGTAGTGGCTCGATTCTGCTGCCAGACCCGTCAGCTATGAGTTTAATTCACAAAGCTGCAAACATCTTTTCACTGTAAATACCAGCAACTGGAGTAAATTTATTCCTGAAGTTCCTGGCGTGGAGAGGCAACATTCCCCAGCAAACACAAGAGTTCTAATGTTTGCCGTTGGCTTCAGAAAATGGACTGACAAGCCAAATGAACTTGTTTAAATGGAGGAGAACACAGTGAGCTCTGCCAACAATTACTAACAGGTATGGCAGCGCAACCCAGGAGCGCAGCAGTTGTTGGTGTTTGTTGGAGGGATTTTGGGGTCAGCGCGCAGGGGGGCGGCACGGCCCGGATCCTGGAACTCTGTCAGCGTTCTCCTTGACTCACAGGCGGAGAAGGTTAACAGGCTATTTTATAATTAGCAGCAGGTATTGTTTTTGAATGGCTGACTGACTCAGACATGTGTCCGCGGGCAGAATCGGCAAACTTACATCAGCGTCTTGCCGTGCCACAGCTGGAATGGAAGTGTTTGACCTTTTTTGCTGGAATTGCATTGGAAAAGAAACTCTTGTTTTGGGCAATTGCTTCTTTCCCAGAGCTGACTTCAGGAACTGATAGAGTATGTTCTGGAATTCACATGTAGCATATGAATCACTCCTCCGTTGAGTTTTTAATCTTGTTTTTGGGCTTTCTGCCATTTTATCGATAGCAACTGGGGTGGGATTGGGAAATGGCATGTGCTGGGGTATAGTGACCATTTTAACACTTTTAGAAATGTCTGTGTTCGTCCTCGAAATTTTTTGGGAAAAGTCATTATATTTTAAGAGTTTCATTTTGCTTGGCCTTGGTGCAAATAAATAAAATGATGCCATCTGCGTAAAAAGACAACTAAAAAGATATGACAGATATCACTAAAATAGTGTTGGGTAAATTACTCAAAAATGATAATCCACTACAAATTACGAATTCTCGAAATTTGTAATCAGATTACTTTTACTGAATACTTTATGGGAGAAGTAATCAGAAGCTACTTTCTAAAACAATTTTTACAGAAAAGTTAATGTCAAAATAATGTCTATATTTCCTCGTTCATTATCACTGTCGTTTCATCTGTCACAGAAACACAAACAGATGTGCATATGAAGATGATTCATGTATTAAATATATTCTACAGTCAGGGCCGTAGCTAGTGGGGTGAAAAGTGGTAATAATTCTCGGGGCCCACAGGTCCAGAAGGGCCCCACAACAAATTCTAAACAGTATGTTTTAATAGGAAAGGGGCCCAGAGCAATATACAGTCAGGGGGCCCAGAATACCTTGCTACGGCCCTGTCTACAGTACATATATAATATTATTTTGGACTATATGTAACCCAGGCAATGTAAAATAACTTTGTCTTTTAAAAAAGTAAATAACTTGTCACTAATAACTTGACTTTTCAGTGTTTTCTGGTTTCTTTTAGTATTTAAGGACTTCCAAATATATAAAAGGGGTAGTTCACCCAAAAATGGAAATTCTCTCATCATTTACTCACCCTCATGCTATCCCAGATGTGTTTGACTTTCTTTCTTCTGCAGAACACTAATGAAGATTTTTAGAAGAATATCTCAGCTCTGTTGGTCCATACAATGCAAGTGAATAGTAACCAGAACTTTGAAGCTCCAAAAAGCACATAAAGGAAACACAGAATTAATCCATACTTCAACATCTGAAAGTCACATGTAGTGCCTGTTTAGTTTCACTTTCACATTTGAAAATGAAAGTTAAAGTGGAGATTTAGAGTAAAAAAAGGCTATTGTTCTGTTTCTTACCCATACCTATCATATCACTTCAGAAGACATGGATTAAACCACTGGAGTTGCATGGATTACTTCTATGTTTCTGTTATGTGATTTTTGGAGCTACAAATTTCTGATCACCATTCACTTGGTGTGGTCTCTTTTCTGCATATCGCTGCCCCTTTAGGCATATAGCGGCGCTGTTTTGTGGCCCATTCTGCATAACGCGGTGGCTCATTTCAGCTTATCGCGGCCCATTTCACGGCCAGCCTGTCCGGTTTTCCCGATGGCCAGTCCGCCCCTGATCGGCCCCAAAGTGTGTCGGCCCACCGGGAAAATGGCCGGTATGCCAGATTACCAATCCAGTTCTGGTCACTTGTATATTAGCACCAACACGTAAGAGCATGCATAGGCCTACTACTTGTATCCTGGCTGTAATGCAGTCACTGAGTCCACCTAGAACGATCTCCTTTGCTTGACCCCAAGTGGTGTGATTGTGTGCTTGAAACGTGCATGTGTGTGTCTGTGTGTGTATTGTCCAGATTGTGTGAGCATGTATGTTTATTATGAGATGGATGTGTGTATGTGGATTGAGAGAGGCTTGTAGGTCGATGGCCTGTACTGCAGGTGTAGGTTGTGTGTGTGTGTGTGTGTGTGTGTGTAATGTGTATGGTATGATTGTGTATATTTGGAATATGAAGTCAGGTTTTCAGGCCCTGCTGATGGGGAGAGCAGATGTGGTTTGTGTTGGATTCAGAATTCTTCGGATGTCGTTTTTTTTCTCTCTTTCTCACCTTTTCACTTTCCTCTTCATCTTTCAGGTTTTAACTCCATTCCTCCCTTTTTCCCTCATTTACCTTTCTCTCCCCTCTATCATTTCTCTTGCAGAAGAGGAACTGCACTGTTTATGAAAGTTTTTAATGCGCTGTGCAGTTACACTGGCTAAGGCTTACTTCATTAGTCATGTCAATAAAACACCTTATAATCACCAGAGAGAGAGAGAGAGAGAGAGAGAGGTTGGGGCGAAGAGGATCAGAAAACGTACTCTCTGCAAATCCGCAACTGCAGAAGTGAATGGTTTATCGTTGTACATAATGTGTGTTTTTGCATTACTGTGGCGGTATCAAACCTCAGGTCTCAAGGGGTTGATAAGTTTTTCTTCAGATGTCTGTGACATTTAACTGGATTTGTTATGAAAACGGGACTAAGGTTTAGCTGGTTAGCTCCAGTTAGTCTCTGCTGGTAGATACAGTAACTACGCCATAATGCAGGATAATATTTACTTAAATGTGCTATATGTATGATTGACAACAAGCGTTTGAAATGGGTACTGCAGTCCAAATTCAAAATATTGGAGAGTTGTCTGCCCCTCACAAGAATCCGGCCAGGATTTCTAAATTTGCGAAAATGTCCGGGATTCGGCTTTAGTTGCATTATGATGTGCATCTGGTCTAATACTTCAATGTGTTCGCGCATATTTGCATTGCTTTAACCCCTCTTTGTAAGTCCCACCTTCTCGCACACCAATTGGTCGATTATAAGAGGCTTACAGCAACTATTGACCAAATTCCTGCCTGTCAATCTCTCTGCGAACGCACAAAGCGCTGTTGTGTTCGACATCAAACAGTTGCTTGACAGTAGCAGCAAATGACAGCTGAGTGGAAACAATGCCCAAACGAAAGTGCAAATTTACAGAAGATTTGCACAAAAAATTCCCATGCTTTCATCCAGGTCAAGATCCATGGGAAGCAGAATGTATGACATGTAAAGCTGACATTTATGTGTCAGTTGCTAATAAAGGTGCAAGTGATTTAGAAGCACACATTAGCTCTGTGAAGCATAAAGGGTCAGTAAAAGGTGAAAGTTCATCAGGTAAATTAACGGACTACTTTTTGCGACCAGGTAAAATTGTTATCACATTGCTTCATTTTCCATGGCCATTTAAAATAATAGTAATAGTAAATGAAGGTACACTCATGGCATGAAATATTTTATTTTAGTACATGGACATTCAAAAGAATGTTGGAAAATTCTATTTATATATATATATATATTTATGTTATGCTAATAGAGTGTCTTTTTCACTGTATTAAAGTTTGCATTCATAGTAACACTGTTTTGAACCCTATTATTCCACCCCAAGCTCTCTCCAATCCCCCCCACGCCGAAAAAAAAAAAAAAAGTATCCTCTTTTTGGAAAACCAGAATATGTTCAGAATATGTTATGTAGGTAGCAGGTATTTTCAAGACACTGGTCATCGCGATGGAGGGATCTAAACACTCCGAGGGTATGTTTTTTAAATAATTAATTAAATAGTGTTAAAAAAGTTTTGTAAAACTCCCAAATCAAAATCAAATCACTTTTATTGTCACACAACCATATATACAAGTGCAATAGTGTGTGAAATCCTTGGGTGCAGTTCCGAGCAACATAGCAGTCATGACAGTGATGAGACATATACCAATTTACAATAAACTTCAGATTTACACAACACAATTTAAAATCTAATATACACATAAATTAACACAACACAATATACAAATAAAAACATACAATGTACATTATACAATACACACAATATAGAATACACATTATACAATAAAAAAGTATATATAGTATATATAAAATATACAGTAGGTTGTGTTGTACTGTATTGACATTCAGGCTGTCGGTTGATAGTAAGTTGCCAGTGTGTTGTTAAGAGAGATATAATTATGACAGTCCAGTGTGAGATTATAAGAGTAATAAAGTGCAGTGCTGATGTATATTGATCGTGAGAGATCAAGAGTTCAAAAGTCTAATTGCTTGGGAAGAAGCTGTCATGTAGTCGGCTGGTGCGGGTCCTGTTGCTGCGATACCGCCTGCCTGATGGTAGCAGTGAGAACAGCCCATGGCTCGAGTGGCTGGAGTCTCTGATGATCCTCCGAGCTTTTTTCACACACCGCCTGGTATATATGTCCTGGAGGGAGGGAAGCTCACCTCCGATGATGTGTCTGGCAGTTCGCACCACCCTTTGCAGTGCTTTGCGGTTGTGGGCGGTGCTATTGCCGTACCAGGCAGTGATGCATCCAGTCAGGATGCTCTCTACAGTGCAGGTGTAGAACCGTGTGAGGATGTGGCAGTTCATTCCAAACTTCCTCAGTCATCTCAGGAAGAAGAGGCGCTGATGAGACTTCTTCACAACGGCCTCAGTGTGGATGGACCACCTCAGTGATGTGGACACCCAGGAACTTGAAGCTGCTGATTGCTGACGTTGAGGGAGAGGTTGTGCTCCTGACACCAGTGTGTCAGAGTGTGCACCTCCTCTCTGTAGGCTGTTTCATCATTGTCAGTGATCAGACCTACCACTGTCGTATCATCAGCAAACTTAATGATGGCATTGGAGCTATGTGTTGCCACACAGTCATGTGTGTACAAGGAGTACAGTAGTGGGCTGAGAACACAGCCCTGCGGGCTCCAGTGTTGAGGGACAGTGATGAGGAGATGTTACTGCCCATTCTAACCACCTGGCGTCTGCTTGACAGGAAGTCCAGGATTCAGATGCACAGCGAGCTGTTTAAGCCCAGAGCCCGGAGTTTCACATCAAGATTGGAGGGCACTATGGTGTTGAATGCTGAGCTGTAGTCTACAAACAGCATTCTCACATAAGTGTTCCTTTTTTCCAGGTGGGAGAGAGCAGTGTGTATTGTAGATGCAATGGCATCATCAGTAAAGCGGTTGTTGCGGTAAGCAAACTGCAATGGGTCCAGTGATGGAGGCAGCACAGAGCAGATGTAATCTCTGATTAGTCTCTCAAAGCATTTGCTGATGATGGGGGTCAGAGCAACAGGACGCCAGTCATTTAAGCAAGTGACTTTGGATTGCTTTGGTACAGGCACAATGGTGGACGTTTTAAAGCATGTGGGGACTACAGACAAGGAGAGGGAATGGTTGAAAATGTCCATAAAAACACCAGCCAGTTGTTTCTAGACCCACGGCTTTACGGATATTCACCGAACAGAGCCGGCGTTCTCATCAGAGTAAGACATCGCGCAAATCGACCCCCGCTACCCAGTATTCTACTGGCAAATGTTCTGTCTCTGGACAACAAGCTCTACGAGCTGAGAGCGTGGATCTCTTTCCAACGAGAGACGAGGGACTGCTGCATTATCTAAGAGAAACTTGGATGTCTGCGGAGATTCCAGACTCAGCCATTGAACCCGCGGGGTTCTCCGTGCACCGAGTGGACAGAGCGAAATACCTCTCAGGTAAAAGCAGAAGTGGTGGTGTATGTTTTATGATCAACAAATCCTGGTGTGATCAGAGGAACGTACATTCTATCAGGTCTTTCAGCTCTCCTGATCTGGAATTTCTCATGCTTCTGTGAATTCACAGCAGTCATTATCACAGCTGTGTACATCCCCCCTTCACCGATATACTACATGTACAGTCAGCCAGTCATTATCTTAAAATAAACCACGACAAGTTGATCAGGGCCCCAACGTGAAGCAGTCTTTTATTATCACACTGAATGAGGTTTATTTTAAGATAATGACCGTCTGACTGTGCCTTTTCCCTTAATTATTGATCATCATCAGCAAACTTGCTTCAGCTAAAAGAATAATGAATGTTGGTTATACAGACATCACATTAATGGACCTGTACAATACTTGGATACCTCATAAAACTTTACATTGACAAGTGTTTAGATCCCTCCATCGCGATGACCAGTGTACTGAAAATACATGCTACCAATCAAGATGTGCTACCAACGCTATAATCGCATAGTTTTAGGGTTGAGGTTAGGGTTTAGGGTAGGGTTAGATCTTAGTACAGCCTCACACCATATCACACTATCTGAGAGTTATGCTCTTTGCCTTAACAAACAGGCATGGGCTGGTGCTGTGGCATGACGTCATCACGTACAAAAACGTCCCATTTAATTTAGGCATCAACTAATAAAACGACTTCATTGCCCCCTCCCCTGTCAAACACTGGTCTTGCTCTCTCGCATCAAGATTTACAAGTGCACAAGTGAGTTTTGCTAAAGGTTTTTCGCAATAGTATTTGCAAAAGTCAAGGCGTGAAGATTTAAAGTTGCAGTGCCAGATTTGAGAGGTTGTAAGTGCCAATTTGTGGTTGTACTGCGAAAATGAATTAAAGTACAAAAGTTAATGTGTAAGACAAGTTTGTGTCTGTAGTTGTATTTGTGTGAATGTCATTTTACACATTTGTGACTACTTGTGTGCAATTGTGAATTCAGGACACAAGCTATGAGTTACTGTCTGTGAGTGCAGATTGCAACATTCAACTGTTTTCACAAATTTTCATCGGTGCTGTAAGTGTAAATTTCAACTTACGAGTACAAATATTTATTGTACAAGTTCTCAAATCCAAATATGCAAGCTCTCGTGTTTTGCTATTGATTTACCTTCATACTTAACGGGGTTCTAAAACGGGATCAAGCAGGATTCTCTGCGTGTTGTGATAAAACATGTTCCTGATCCCTCTTGTAACTCTCAGCTTTAAATATGCTGACACGCTCCACCCCCACCATCCTCAGGGCCAGGTAAAGATTCAGGGGTCACATCCTGCTATACACTGAGATCTGAGAGAGAGAGATAGCCCTCTCATTTGTCCAACAAATATTATAACAAATTAAGCAGCATTAGAACAGCCGGGCATCAGGCCTGATGGTAGTCTGCGTTTCATTAGTGCGCCTCTCTAACGCATTCCATCTGGATGTGCTGCTTCAAGCCCCCCCCAACCCCCAACAGCGCACAGCCCAGTGTTTAAAGTTCAATTTCACCTGCCGTAATGTCACCTTTCTGATACCAAATACTTCCAAAGCCAGTATCGCTGATAACAACACCGAAACATCTATTAAATGAAATGTTTTTTGTAATTTCTAAGGTAAAAATGATTACTTAAAGCCATTAAATATTAAAGTGGACCCCTAAATTATATTTGGACACTGAAGGCACAATTAAAAATGAGCACTAGGTTTGTCATTAATGCAAAAACATTTTGACATTTTAAGTGTGCCTTTAGTTTTTTTAATAAATGTTCATTTTTACAACTTATATAAATAAGTTGTATATATAATAATTGATTGACTAGTTAAACAAACAAATTTCAATATGATTTTATACGACGTGAACCTCTCAGCCCGTCTTTACCTTTATTTCAAAAATTGACACAGACACTTTTATTCTCCATTCTACATCTCTCCCTTCCACTTCCTTCTGATAGAAAAAGAAATGATGGAGAAAACGAGCGTGAATCCGATGACACCTCCTCCATCACTCTCTCCTCTTCAGTGTCACTGATGGGATTTTTCCATAAACCCACACACACTCATCAGATTCAATTTAAAGTAGGTTAGCAGTATAAGATGTGACAGGGTTATGGAGGCCGACAGTCATCTGGAATGTGGCGAAATGTTAGAAAGTGACAAAAAATGGAATGGTGAGAGAGTTCTGGAATACTGCAGGCCGTGGGAACCCTATAGTACTGTACTGAGATATGGAATATGACAGAATTGTGGAAGAGAAGAATATTCTGGAATGATATATATAGAAATGCAAGTATAAAATAAGAAATAGAAAGAGAGAAATAGAGAGTTTTTTGTAATCAGCTTAGGGAATATTCTGAGTGTTGAGAAATGAGGTGTTGAAAACTTACTATGCGTGTGTGTGAGTGAAGTGGAGCATGGCTTGTATAGATGTATGAATATATATATATATATATACTGTATATGTTTAGTACGTGTGTGTGGGTTTACTTTATCAAATTTTTCCCCTTAGATTAGCTAAATCTCAGAAAACCTTCCTTTTGGGATAGCTATGGATAAAATTTGCAAATAAGGTTAGGAATCGAGAATCAGTTCTTATATCTTATTCAGTTCTCATTTTTCAAAATACAGGAACCAAATTATTTTTATGACTTTCGGTTCCGTTAACGGTTCTCGCACAGCACATGTATTCTTCCGCTGATGCAGATGAAACACCGCTTTAAAATACTCAGACAATCCTGAATCTACAACGAGAGACATACAGTGCAACCAGTGTAGTGGGAATCTGGAAAGAATGATACTCATGAGCTGGTTCTTTTGAGTCTTCACCGCAAAACATAAAGCGCAACCAGTGTATTCTGATTCCCGAACTAATGACTCATGTGAGTCGATTGTTTTTATCTATAGCGCAAAACATAAAGCGCGACCAGTGTAGTCTGATTCCCAAAGGAATAACTCTTATAAGTCGATTCTTTTTAATATATAGTGCAAAACAAAGCATGACCAGTGTAGTCCGATTCCCAAACGAATGAATCTTATGAGCCGATTCTTTTGAAACTATAGCGCAATACATAAAGCCCGACAAGTGTATTCCGTTCCCTGAACTAATGACTCATATGAGTCGATTCTTTTGAATTTACACTGCAAAACATAAAGCATGACCAGTGTATTCTGATTCCCAAACGAATTACTCATATGAGCTGGTTCTTTTTAAAATAAAGTGTGACCAGTGTGGCCTGATTCCCAAATGAATGACTCTTATCAGTCGGTTCTTTTGAATCTACAGCGCAAAACATAAAGCACGACCAGTGTATTCCAATTCCCGAACAAATGACTCTTATGAGCTGGTTCTTTTGAATCTACACTGCAAAACATAATGTGCGACTAGTGCAGCTCGATTCCTGAACAAATGTCTCTTGTGAACTGGTTCTGTTGAATCTACACCGCAAAACATGAAGCGTGACCCATGTAGCCCGATTCCCAAACGAATGACTCTTATCAGTTTGTCCTTTTGAATCTACAGCACAAAACATAAAGCACGATCAGTATAGCCCTGAATCTTTAACGAATGACTCTTATGAGTCGGTTCTTTTGAATCTACAGTGCAAAACATAAAGCGTGACCAGTGCAGCTCGATTCCTGAACGAATGACTCATATGAGTCGGTTCTTTTGAATCTACATTGCAAAATATAAAGCGCAACCAGTGCAGCTCGATTCCTGAACGAATGATCCTTATGAGTCGGTTCTTTTGAATCTACAGTGCAAAACATAAAGCACGACCAGTGCAGCTCGATTCCTGAACGAATGACTCTTATGAGTCGGTTCTTTTGAATCTACAGTGCAAAACATAAAGCACGAGCAGTGCAGCTCGATTCCTGAACGAATGATTCTTATGAGTCGGTTCTTTTGAATCTACTGCCCAAAACATAAAGTGTGACCAGAGTAGCCAGATTCTCGACCAATTTTTTTTATGAGTCGGTTCTTTTGAATTCAGGGCAAAACATGAAGTATGACCGGTGTATTACGATTCCCATACGAATGACTCTCATGAGCCAGTTCATTTAAGTGTATCAAAGGCTTACTGAACCACAAGTCAGTCATTTTTTTATGTCGAAATGTTATGTGTAGCTACTTAAAGCTCATGAGACTACATCAGAGTAATTACTGGATGGTTGACAATGTGTCGTTAAAGATACACATTATGAGTTTTGTTGTGATTAGTGGTCTTTAGACAAACTAACAAATAAAAAAATATCTTAATTAAAAATTGCATTTCTTATTTCCAGATACGAAATCAGAGCAGGGTTACGTAACATTATATTTTCAAAGACATCCTTTAGAGCTTCGAACCTGATTTGGTGATTGAATATACGACAGTATGTTACTGACACAGAAAACAGGGCGATTTATAGATACATTTTACTACCCCCATGTTACAACACACACACAAATGCAGATTTCTTGGCCTTGTTCATGGCCGGCGTATGCTGGCTTCTTACATGCTGTATGTTTGGCGTGTGCTGTGGTTTTATTTGAGTAATAGATCACAGTTGCGTCATACAGCTGCATGCGTGAGAATGACTGTGTCTTTATCTGGGTGTCTGTAAGTGATCAGGGTTTGATCTATGATGGGGCTTTTTTGGAAGGAGGGGTGATGTGTTATCTCGTCGTGCATAGTAGTTTATGCTCAACTAATTTGATGTAAGTTTTGGGTTCATTTTAAACAAAAGCACTGCTTGGAGGATCATTTTAATGCTTGTTTATAGCTCAGGAGACTTAATGGAGTTCTCAGTTAAGTATCAGCTTGGTTTCAAATGTTTCTCCTACAGTTCCTCAGGAGAAATACAAATATTTTAGTTAATATGTAGATCTTGGAAAATACGAGGAGCACAGTTTGACATTGTTGAGATTTGTTGTGAAACTCTAGAGAGGAGACATGTGAGATTACTGGAGTCTTTTTCTCAGGAGAAACATCTGAGAAGCAGAAGACTCTCCATTTAGTCTTGTTGCTGTCTAGGAGAAACTGTTGAGATGCTAAAACGTGTGTGTGTGTGTTGTCAGTTGGTTGAGCTCTTTAACAGTGTTCTTTGGCTGTACACTTGTCAGTTTTCAAAGCTATACACTGATCAGCCACAACATTAAAACCACCTGCCTAATATCGTGTAGGTCCCCCTCATGCCGCCAAAACAGCTCTGACCCGTTGAGGCATGGACTCCACAAGACCTCTGAAGGTGTCCTGTGGTATCTGGCACCAAGACGTTAGCAGCAGATCCTTTAAGTCCTGTAAGTTGTGGGGTCGGGGCTCCATGAATTGGACTTGTTGGTCCATCACATCCTATAGATGCTCAATCAGATTGAGATCTGGGGAATTTGGAGGCCAAGTCAACACCTTGAACTCTTTGTCATGTTCCTCAAACCATTCCTGAACTATTTTTGCAGTGTGGCAGGGCACATTATCCTGCTGAAAGAGGCCATTGCCTCTTTCAGACCATACGTGGTCTGTAGAAATCTTTAGGTAGTTGGTACATGTCAAAGTAACATCCACATGATGCCAGGACCCAAGGTTTCCCAGCAGAACATTGCCCAGAGCATCACACTGCCTCCGCCGGCCTGCCTTCTTCCCATAGTGCATCCTGCTGCCATCTCTTCCCCAGGTAAACGACACACCCGGCCGTCCACATGATCTAAAAGAAAATGAGATTCATCAGACCAGGCCACCTTTTCCATTGCTCCATGGTCCAGTTCTGATGCTCACGTGCCCATTGTAGGCACTTTCGGCAGTGGACAGGGGTCAGCATGAGCACTCTGACCAGTCTATGGTTACGCAGTCCCATACAAAGCAAGCTACGATGCACTGTGTGTTCTGACACCTTTCTATCATGGCCAGCATTACGTTTTCCAGCATCTTGTGCTACAGGAGCTCTTCTGTGGGATCAGAACAGACGGGCTAGTCTTCACTCCCCACGTGCATCAGTGAGCCTTGGGCGCCCATGACCCTGTCGCTGGTTCTCCGGTTGTCCTTCCTTGGACCACTTCTGGTAGGTACTAACCACTGCATACAAGACCTGCCGTTTTGGAGATGCTCTGATCCAGTCGTCTATCCATCACAATTTGGCCCTTGTCAAAGTCACTCTGATCCTTACCCTTGCCCATTTTTCCTGCTTCCAACACATGAAATTCAAGAACTGACTGTTCACTTGCTGCCTAATACTGTAAATCACACCCCATGACAGGTGCCATTGTCAACACACACACACCAGAGGTGTAGTCAAGACCAGACCATTTTAATGAACCAAGATGCTGAATTTATTGCTGCAATCATTTATTATATTCAACAGTATATTTTACTTTATTGAACAAGTCAACAATCAAACTTTACCACCTTTTCATTTCAGGTTTTCCCCAAGAAAATGAATAAAAGAAAAGTGTAAATAAAAAAGTAAAGTAAATAAACTTTATTAAATAATTGTGTTTAAGTCACCAGCTCAGAAGAAATCCATTCAGCACGCACTCACAGACTGAGTTCTGCTGCTGCACTCTCACGAATGATCTCATTATAAACAACAAGGTGTAGAAACGATGTAATTAAGAAATGTATTGTGCAGTGTAGACATCTTCAGTGATAATAATGGGGGTTTTGGCAAGAGTGCAGAACTTAGTCATTGAGTTCACGCTGAACAGGAACACAGTTGTTAGCTTGTTTGGGATGAGTAGCTAGCTACATAAAATGGCATGCAAAAATTTTATATTAATTAATATTATTAATAGCTATTACAATATAAAGGGAAACAATCTTCAGTTATAACCATAAATCATTAATTATTGCTTTGTGTTGTTAGACCATAGTTCTTGCACTTACAGTGCTGTGAAATACTAAATTGTTAAAAAAATTCAAACAAAATGTAACATAAAGCAAAGGTAATCTGAGTAAACACAAAATACAGTTTTTATATGATAATGTTATTTATTGAAGCAAAAAAGTGTGAAAAAGTATTTTCCCCCTTAGTTACTAAATCCCCAAATCTATGAAACTACATTCATAATGGGGTTCAGCTGGACTAGACACACCCAGACCTGATTACTTCCAGCCCTGTTCAATCAAATCAACACCTAAATTGAGTTTAGGTTTAGAGTTCAGCAGCATGCAGTTGGCTAAAAGGTCTCACCCAGTAGCACACTATGCCAAGGATGAAAGAAATTCCAGAAATGATGAGGAAAAAGGTGATTGAAATACATCAGTCTGGGAAGGGTTACAAAGCTTTTTCAAAGGCTCTGGGACTCCAAAGAACCACATTGAGAGCCATTATCTCCAAATGGAGAAAACTTGGCACAGTAGTGAACCTTCCCAGAAGTGGCCGACCTTCTGAAATTCCTCCAAGAGCACAGCGACGACTCATCCCAGAAGTCACAAAAAAGCCAAGGACAACATCCAAGGAACTGCAGGCCTGTCTCGCATCACTAAAGGTCACTGTTCATGACTCCACTATCAGAAAGACACTGGCCAAAAATGCCATCCATGGAAGAGTGGCGAGGCGAAAACACTGCTAACCCAGAGGAACATTAAGGCTCATCTGAATTTTGCCAAAACACACCTTGATGATCCTCAAACCTTTTGGGAGAATGTTCTGTGGACTGATGAGTCGAAAGTGGAACTGTTTGGAAGACAGGAGTCCCGTTACATCTGGCGTAAATCAAACACAGAATTCCACAAAAAGAACATCATACCTACGGTCAAGCATGGTGGTGGTAGTGTGATGGTGTGGGAATGCTTTGCAATAATTGAGGGAAACTTGTATTCTTCTTTCTACCAGAAAATCCTAAAGGAGAATGTCCGGTCATCAGTCCATTAGTTGAAGCTCAAGCACAACCAGATTATGCAGCAAGACAATGATCCAAAGCAAAGGAGTAAGTCCACCTTTGAATGGCTCAAAAGAAGCTAAATTAAAGTTTTGGAGTGGCCTAGTCAAAGTCCTGACTTGAACCTGATTGAGATGCTTTGGCAGGACCGTAAATGGGCAGTTCATGCTCGAAAACCCTCCAATGTGGCTGAACTAAAGCAGTTCTGCAAAGAAAAGTGGGCCTAAATTCCACCACAGTGTTGTGAAAGACTGATCTCCAGTTATCGGAAGCGTTTGGTTGCAGTTGTTGCTGCTAAAGCTGGCACAACCAGCGATTAAATTTAAGGAGGCAGTTAGTTTTTCACATGGGTGGTATAGTTGTTGTATAACTTTATTGCTTCAATAATATATATATATATATATATATATATATATATATATATATATATATATATATATATATATATATATATATGAAAACTGTATTTTTGGTTTACTCAGGTTGCCTTTGTTTTTTGTTATTTATCGTATGAAGATGTGTTGTGATATGTTAGTGCGGCTATCCTTATGAGGACTCTCCATAGACATAATGATTTTTATACTGTACAAACTATAGATTCTATACCCTAACCCTAAACCTAACACTCACAAAAAACTTTCTGCATTTTTACATTTTCAATAAAACATCGTTTATTATGTTTTTAAGTGATTTGAATTAGGAGGACTCTAGAAATGTCCTCATATATATTTATAGCATAATACCCTTGTAATTACCAGTTTATAACCTAAACAAATGTCCTCGTAAACACGCACGGACACACGCACACACACAGTTGGTTTTGAGAGAGCTCCATGCTGCTGGTTTGGCTCTTATGTACTGTGAGAGCAGATGATAGTGTTTATTAGAATAACTGATGTCTGTTGAAAACTGTGCTGTGCTGTTTTTCTCTTTGCTTGTGCCAGTACATTCACAGAAAGTTGAGCCACATTGGAGAAAACGCAGAGTTTGGTCCTATGCTACATTTTTGTGTTCTAACATCAATCTGAAATACAAACTGATGACATTTATCTTTATCTTAATATACATTCCTGGCCTTATTGAATGCAATTCATCAGTGTACAGTATTCCAAAAACGAAAAAAGATGGTCTTTTTCATCAAAATGAAAAACATGTCTGTGTCTCTGAAACAAATAGCTATTTAGTGATTGATTTAGATTACTGTTGTAGGTAATGCAGCCTTTTTCACATATTGCCAATAGTTAATGCAGTAATTTAAAGCTGATTAATGTAATGCAGTTTACGGCAATAATAGCAAATAGATTTGGAAAAGAAGCGTCACCATTGGGATATGCGTCGATTGTCTGGCGGGTGAACTTGATCTTCAGTCTCCGCAAATAACGTTACTATACCTACATGTTTTGCTAAATGATTTTTATGTGGCTCATTGTACGCATCGCAGCACTTTCCTTGTGAAATGAACACTCGAAGCACTACAACAACAATGACCTTTATTCAGTAAAACAGCAGATTATCAGTTCATAAACACTTCCTGTTCACGATGCTATCTTATGACATCTAAACACTTTTACTAGCACATGACTTATTTGAATGTTTGCATTACATAAACAACTACATTTACAAGCTTGTTCGAGTGCGATCAAATTGTGCAGTAGCTCGACTGATAGAGCGTTGCACTTGTGATGTAAAGGAGCAGGGTATGAGTCCTGAAGAGCACGCGAGATGAAATGTGAGACGAAAGTGTCATAGAAGCACCACAAAATGACGTAATTGTGATTTTCTCTCACGTTTGCTTTTTCTGCCACTATCGGTTAGGTTTAGGTTTAAGGTTTAGGGTAGGGAGGTCCGTTTTGTTGATTTCAAACTCAGTAGAACCTGAAAAACCTTATTTAACATTTAACTCGCTTTTAGCGCCACACAGTGGACATTTCACCTCGGAAATGCTGCGATATATGCAAGGAGCCACGTAATATAAATATGCAAAAACGTTGCTGCACATTTCCATTCTGGTGTGACATGCCCACTTTTCACCAACCAATCAATGTCTGATTCTACATTACAGTATTTCTGATTAAATACCTTGTTTCATTTGGAAATCCACCATATAACAGAAGTAAAATGGGATGTGATCACTGTTTCATGTTGACTTTCAGAATCCAATTGCATGTTCAGTTTTATTCTGTGCATTTTATTTTTAGTCTTAAGCACACACACACACACACACACACACACAGCATGTTTTTTTCGGGGTGCAGCTGTGATGGTGATGTCATCCCTAACTGCCACTTTGCTGATTGGAAGTCTTTATTGGAAGCAGAGCGCTTTGATTTACCCTCCACCACAGCAGTATATACTGTACATTATATGACTAGTACTCTCAAACTAAGCCTTCTCTTTCGTGGGGTTGTGTATTCCTTCACTCTTTGGCTTGTCGTGTGTCTTTCCAGGCTTTGAAGACAGCACAGGCTGCTAATAAAAGACAGGTCTCCACCACAACAAAGGGCTCCGTGCCCAGACTGAATAAACTATTTACCCCTCCTTTTCTTTCTTCTGTTTTTTCTCTTCCCCCTCTTTCTCTCTCTCTCTTTTTTCCCTCTTGGCTTCAGAAGAAATATGTGCACTTGCTATGTTTTTTCCATGTGAACACAGATTGCTCTGGAATAGATTAGTGGAAGAGAAAGAGGGAGGGAGAGAGACGAGAGAAATGAGAGAGAGAATCATGAACGAAAGAGCAGGTAACTGAGGTAATGTCGGTCTCGTGGGAATCAGGTGATGTAGGGTGCGGAGTCATGCATCCAAACAAATTAACACTACTGAGCCAGCTAGAGAGAGAGAGAGAGATCAAAATGGTCATATCGTACGTTGTTTTTATCTTATTGAATAATCTGTGGTGAAATGTGCCACTCAAACTGTTAAAGGGATCATGTCATGCATTTTTTATACTTTATTATTTACTTGAGGTTCACTTATAATGTTTGTAAAGTTTATGCACACAAAACAGTCATAATATAGTATTAATTGACCAGTTTCCACCCTGTCTCTGGCTCTCTGCATGAAATGCTCTGTTTTCTGTGCTGTGCCCTTTATAGACTTCAATATACATGCCTACTGAGTTAAGCGCATATATCCCCCACCAACACTCGTGGAACTAGTTTTTCCAAGAATAAAGAATAAAAACGTGCAAGCGATTTACAAAATCCCCTGAAAGCACTCAGTCCAGGCAATCATTGATAGCTATATGTCCCAGTTTATGTGAAACTACCTAAGTTGGCACACTGGGATCGCCCTTGACTGTTTCAATGCTACACCACTGTCTTTTGTTGTGCTACGCTACACTTTCTTCTTACATAATAAAAGCATTTAAACTTGCATCAATATTTTGTGAGCAATTGTGCATTTCTTTGGTAAGTATCCATGTAATAAGCACGATCCACTCCGCGTTGGAGTGCTGATCATGGTTTATTTTGCAATAAAAGCGGATAAAAATGTCACAATAGTAAAGCTGCAGTAAGCATGACTGTATCACAGATTTACCATGCTTGTACTATAATAAAACTGTAGTAACCATAATTATTTGGAAGAATGATATTGATTTTATTGCTATAGTTTTGGTTTTCCTATATTATTACGGTTTATGGTTTTACAACAAATATCATGATTTTAAAATGTTTACTGTTGTAAAACCATGGTTAGTTTTGTGGTTACTATGGTTTTACAACTAATACCACAGTTGAACTATGGTAGTAATTTTCTAAATAAAGCTGTTGCGAGGGAACCCAAAATAATTGTGTGCGAGAACGCAACACTATTTTTGAAAATACATTTCCTACCTGTCCTCTAAGGGTCTCTTCTTTTTTTGGACTAGAGAGGAAGATTTGGGTTCTGTAAAGGTGCAGTATGTTTTCAATGTTTTTTATTTTTTTAAATGAAGGAAAATGTTATTCCAACCCTTTTAAAAATCAGGGTTTCTAAACGAATACTATAAGGTGACAGATGAAAATAATTTTAAGATGAATTAGGTCAACCTGTCAGCTCCTCTACTTTATGCCTGTCTCCCTTTCACTCTCTGTCTGTCTCTCTTTGTGTCTGTCTCTCTGTGTTGGCAGAGGTGTTACCACAGACATGCAGCTCTTTTTCCTGGAGAAGAATAACAGAGAAAAGTGTGTGTGTGTGTGTGTGTGTGTGTGTGTGTGTGTTTATAAACCACAGTCTTATTGAAACTATTATGGTGCTTAGGAGTGGAGCAAACCAACACACACACAGATACACACTTTTTCCCTTCTTATTCCCTCACTTAACTGGCATGTGTGCATCATGGCGACAGGTGTTCCAGAAGGACGTGCAGCTGTTTTCTGCGTCACTGTTCCAACCGTGTCACCTGCAGACGTCTCTGATCTTCTCAATACAGATGGGGGTGAATGTGGTTTGGCTGTCTAGCTGACCAGATTCAGTTACAAACACAAACAAGTCCAGTTTAAACTCTCTTAAAGGGATAATTCACTCAAAAATGACAATTCTGCCTCTGTACGGTGTGTATCATGAATATGTGGAGTGTGAGCAAGATTTGAGAGCTAAAGGTGAATGCATGCAGCAATAACATCAAATTGCATTGGATCTTGTGTCATGACGTTTATTCAGTGAGGTTTGATATTATTGACGTAGCCTCCATATTCGAGTTTAGAATGGTGACTGACTTGGAATATGATGTATTGACTCTTTTTATGACAATTTTGGGTACTTTATAAAGTATTAAAGTGAGTCACAATCTACTGTCATTGTACTGAATTTAACAAACAGACATTTATTAAAATATATCTGCAAGCTGCAATTACTGGGATCCAAGCAGCTTGGAAAAGTGGAGAAAATTGACAAATTAGAAAGAGAATAGAAGAGATCTGTCATGGGCAAAGTAATTTCATTACTAAGTACTGTTGTTATTTTACAGAGCTTTCAAAAAACCTAGTAGCCCTAGTAAATTTCATAGACGGAATCTAAAACGTAAAAACTACAGCTTTTAAAATGTAAAAGTGTGTGTTATAGAGCCACCTTGGGTCGGAGAGGGGGTGCATCAGGACCATCCTGCCAAATTTGTGGTTTTTGCTGCTTAGACACATTTAGGGCAGACTAATAATAATAATAAGAAGAAAATTAGTAAAAAAAAAAAAAAAACGTATTATTTCAGTTTGAAAATCCACTAATTTTGCTACTTTTACGCCTCTCATCCACCCTAGAACAATTTGTTTTCTCAACTGAAAACTTTCAAAAATGCTCTCCATTAATGCATATTTTAGAAAATGTCGTTAGGAAGCTAAAAAATAAAAATGAGTTTTCAAACTTAAAACAGACATTTTATAATTAATTTGTGAAGGCAAAAAGGTGATTAAAATCGGGCAAACTTAAAGGGATAGTTCACCTAAAAATGAGAATTATTTTTCCGAATAATCAGAATCAGAATCAGAATGAGCTTTATTGCCAAGTATTCTTACACACACAAGGAATTTGTCATGGTGTCAGAAGCTTCCAGTGCAAGAGAATGCAATGCATATACATACAGTACATACAAACATATACATTTAAACATATATACATATTGTGACATAAAAAAATAAGATATAACAGATAAAAAAAAGAGAAATATACAATAGAGCGATAATGTTATTAGAATATTTTATATACAGTTATGTGCAGGTGATGTAATGTATTGAAGAAGAGGTAGGATATGTTAAAGAATATAAATGAAATATGGATATAAGTAGGAATGGATGGACTGAATATTGCACATGGTTGTATTGACCAAAGGAAAGTATTTTGGGGCAGTTTTAACTGTTCATGAGGTGGATGGCCTGAGGGAAAAAACTGTTCCTCTGCCTGGCTGTTCTGGTGCTCAGTGCTCTGTAGCGCCGGCCAGAGGACAACAGTTCAAAAAGGAAGTTAGCTGGGTGAATGGGGTCAAGAGTGATTTTACCAGCCCTTTTTGTCACTCTAGATGTGTACAGTTCTAGCAGGGTGGGTAGGGGAGCGCCAATAATCCTCTCAGCAGTCGAAACTATCCTTTGAAGTCTTCTGATGTCTGACTTGGTAGCTGAACCAAACCAGACAGTTATTGAAGTGCAGAGGACAGACTCAATGACTGCTGAGTAGAATTGTATCAGCAGCGCCTGTGGCAGGTTGAACTTCCACTACTGGCGACAGAAGTTCAAACTCTGCTGGGCCTTTTTCAAAATGGAGTCAATGTGGGTCTCCCACTTCAGGTCCTGTGAGATGGTAGTGCCCAGGAACCTGAATGACTCCACTGCTGCCACAGTGCTGTTCAGAATGGTTAGTGGGGTCAATGTTGGGGTGTTCCTCCTAAAGTCCACTATCATCTCCACTGTTTTGAGCATGTTCAGCTCCAGGTTGTTTTGGACTTCCCTTCTGTAAGCAGACTCATCGTCATCCTGGATGAGGCCAATGACTGTAATGTCATCTGCGAACTCCAGGGGCTTAACAGAGGGGTCCTTGGCAGTGCAGTCATTTGTGTAGAGGGAGAAGAGTAGTGGGGACAGCACACATTCCTGGGGGGTACCAGTGCTGATTGTACATGTGCTGGAGGTGAATTTGCCCATTCTCACTAGCTGCTGCCTGTCTATCAGAAAGCTGGTGATCCACTGACACATAGAGGTGGGAACAGAGAGCTGGGTTAATTTAGTCCATAGGAGAGCAGGGTTGATGGTGTGAAAAGCCAGATTGAAGTCAACAAATTGTATCCTTGCAGAAGTCCCTGGTCTGTCTCGATGTTGAAGTATGTAATGCAGTCCCATATTGACTGCATCATCCACAGACCTGTTTGCTCGATAAGCAAATTGAAGGGGGTCCAGAAAGGGTTCAGAGATGTCCTTCATATGGGCCAACACCAGTCTCTCAAATGACTTCATGACCACAGACGTCAGAGCGACGGGTCTGTATTCATTAATTCCTTTGATCTTGGGTTTCTTTGGGACCGGGATGATTGTGGAGCATTTGAAGCAGCAGGGAACTTCACACTGCTCCAGTGATCTGTTGAAGATCTGTGTGAAGATGGGGGCCAGCTTGTCAGCACAGGATTTTAGACAAGTGGGTGAAACACCATCTGGGCCCTGTGCTTTTCTTGTCTTCTGTTTCCGGAAGACACGGCACACATCATCTTCACAGATCTTAAGTACAGGCTGAGTAGCAGGAGGGGGGTTGCAGGAGGTGTTTATGTTTGTGTGACGTAAAGGTCAGAGTGGGTGTGGGGTGTGAGATTGGGCTTTTCAAATCTATAGTCAAACACATTCAGGTCATTAGCCAGTTGTTGATTCCCTACAGTTTTGGGGGATGGTGTCTTGTATTTGGTAAAGACTTTCAGGCATCTCCACACTGATGCAGGGTCGTTAGCTGAAAACTGGTTTTTCAGCTTTTCAGAATAGCTTCTTTTAGCCACTCTAATCTCCTTTGTCAGTCTGTATTTGGCCTGATTGTACAAGATTTTATCCCCACTTCTGTAAGCATCCTCTTTGGCCTGACAAAGCTGCCTGAGTTTTGCTGTAAATCATGGTTTGATAACTGATATATGATGTCACAGTATCTGTGAGCTTGTCCAGGTCTGTGGCTGCAGCTTCAAATACACTCCAATCAGTGCAGTCAAAGCAGGCTTGTAGTTCCAGCTCTGCTTCATTGGTCCATCTTATTACAGTCTTTACTACAGGTTTAGCTGATTTCAGTTTCTGCCTGTAGGTTGGAAGATGATGAACCAGACAGTGATCAGAGAGTCCCAAAGCTGCTCTAGGGACAGAGCGATATGCATCCTTTATTGTTGTGAAGCAATGATCCAGTATATTTCTGTCTCTGTTGGGGCATGTAATGTGCTGTCTGTATTTGGGCAGTTCACGTGTGAGATTTGCCATGTTAAAATCTCCAAGAATAATAATAACTGAGTCTGGGTGTTGTTGCTCCGTGTATGTGATCTGATCAGCCAGCTGTTGCAGCGCTGCATTCACACATGCGTCATAAACACTCATGTTGTTACATCTGTACACCAACATTCGTTGACGTAAAAACACGTCCCACCGCCTGTCGTTTTCCCGTTAACTCCGCAGTGAGATTCGCTCTGAACTGCTGGAAGTCCGGCAGATGTAATGCGCTGTCCGGAATGGCTTCACTCAGCCAGGCTTCCGGTAGTCCTTATTTTTGTGGGTGAGAATTGGTCCGTTTTGTTAGGAAGAGAGTGGAGATTCGCTAGATGGGAGCTTGACCAGCGTGCTGGCTCCTTTCCCACATTTGCGTCTTTTAGCGCGCTTGGACAGCACCGCAGCTCCTCCAACTAAAATGTCCAACAGAATGTCCGACTAATCAAAAACCAGTAAAAGATTGTCTGGCTGCTGCTGCTGCCCAATATTCAGCAGCTCGTCTCTGGTAAAACTGATTGGAAATAAATGACTAAACACAGGAAAAACAAACAAAAACAGCCAAAGAACTGAAGAGCTCCATACCGAGGCAGGCATCCGCAGTGCCATCTTCGACTGTGTTCTAAATTTAACTGAATGGGTGCTGAGGGTTACATTTTTTGTACCACAGAAGAAAGTTATACAGGTTTGAAAAAACAAACAAACAAACAAACAAAAAAACATGAGGATGAGTAAATGATGACAGAATTTGTATTTTTCATGTATTTTGCATGTGATGCTACTAATGTTTTGTTGCAGAAATATCGATAAGAATTGTCATGTTAAACGCTGTGGTGAAGTTCTCCGCTGATGTGGATGTGGTCTGACAGCGCTGTGTTTTTGGTGTTTCAGTGAAACAAGCAGTTAATGGAGCTGGAGACCACCACAGCAAAGCATCTTAGCACACACACACTTACCCAGGAAATGCTTCGGTCGGCCACAGGGTAACTGTGACAGTCCTGGCCAATTTCTGCCAAACGGGAGGCAGACACACACCACAGAGCTGCACTTGTCTTACTCTGAGAGAGAGAGAGAGAGAGAGAAATCTAGCAGTCTCAAGTGATTTTTAATGCCATAAATGCTAAAGATTATAGCTCTAAAACATAAAAGGCATCACACAGAGCATTATTTTCTACCTTTATCTGAGACTTATGGAAAAGTAGCAACTACAACATTTGTGAATTTGGGAAAAGTCTAAGTTTCTCTCTTTTCGTACCACACCTTCTCTTTTTTTGGGCCAATCTCTAATGCAGTTTTAAGTGTGACTTAAAGGGACAGTTCACCCAAAAATTAAACTTATGCCATCATTTACTCACCCTCATGTCGCTCCAAACCATTATGACTTTCTTCTTCTGTGGAACACAGAAGAAGATATTTTGAAGAATGTTTGAACTGTCCATTCAGTGAAAGTCAGTAGGGTCCAAAACAACATTGGACCCCTGTAACAGTATAAGGATGGGCTAGGAGGAGGCGGGAACCGGCTGAACAGTAAACATAAACTTTAATGATATAAAAGAATTTAAAACAACATAAAACATAAAGACACAGACACACATGCAATGCGGCCGCGTACATCTCTCTCTCTTGAACCGGCATCTCCGGCTGCCCCTTATCTCGCTCTCCCGCTGATCAGCTGATTCAGCACCGGCCACGCCCTTCTCCTCGTCACAACCCCATTGACTCATTGTATGGACAACAAAACACTGAGGTATTTTTCAAAATATCTTCTTTTCTGTTCTGCAGATGAAAGAAATGAATTCAGGTTTGGAGCGACATGAAGGTGAGTAAATGATGACATAACTTTAATTTTTGTGTGAACTATTCCTTTAATTGTCCAAATACTTTTCAGAACTGTGTGTGTGGTTAGATAAAGTTAGTCAAGCAGAAACACAAATCAGAGAAACTGATAGATCCCAAATCTGTTTACAAACACTTGATCAGATTTACAACTGCTGTTTCAGTGAAGAGACTGTTTTAACTTATCAACAGACAATTGTGTTTTACAGAGAGAGAGAGAGAGAGAGAGAGAGAGAGAGAGAGTTGCTGCAGTTTATTAATGAGTTCAGTAACCTTTAACACACAGTGAGCCAGCAGTCAAACACACTCACATATTCGCTGACTTGCGCAACAGACAGACAGAGTCCAGGAAAACATCACTTTTACCAAAACATGCACACACACACACATATATCAGAAGCGGACTAGGTGTAGTGAAAGTTTAGACGATTTTACAGTGAACTGGATCAGAACCACTCAGAATCAAAACCCTTCAGAAATCAGAACTAGAACTAGAAAGAACTAAATAAAATAAAACTAAATAAAACATATAGTTTCGGTCTTGGACAATACAGTGTTCAAGCCATACTATAATCCACGATAAAAGCTATGATGCAAAATAGAGCTCTACAGCGCCCATCCACTTTTTCAGCCGTCTTGGTTCCGGAAGTATTTTTCCCATTCATTTCCCCCATAGGGATTTCATAAAGTACTGTATTTCATAAAAGAGTTGTAAGCCTTGAACTCTGAGATGAATCACAACATTAAAAACTTAGCTTTAAGGCAAGACAAAGGTACAAGAATGCGTACTAAACGTCTTTAATAAAGCAATGAACTACAATCGCATGAAAGATTAAAAATTCTGAAAACAATCTAAAACTACTGATTTAAAGTTGTTGAATATAAGTAGTTTGAGAGTGTAGTGAAAGAGACTTGATTGCATCATGTGAGTGGAGATCTGTTTGCAGCAATTCCCTGATTGGTGGATTTCCCCCCTTAGAACCATGGGAAGTGTAGTTCTTTAGAAGAAATTCCACTATTAACTTCGTGCAACCCCACGACCACGTGTGTGGACGTTGTATTTTGGCTTTGCTATATGTAATGCATAATTCAAATGAATTAAAACCGACTGAATACTGTTCACAAGAATCAACACTGTCATTTAAGGGTTAAACTTCTGGCGCACCACGTCACGTGACACAACAGCATGACGTTGATTTCCATGAAGCACTTCTACGGGCGCAGCGCCAACAAAAGTGCCTCTGGTAAGAAACCTCTTTAAGTTTTTTGATTGAAACCTGTTTGGTTGTAAAGAGTAGCATCTCTAGTTTTGTTTGATATGCCACATTAAAAAATCCATTCATTTTTCATGCGTCAGCGTCCACATATGTGGAAAATGGGACCTTATTTCCTCAAAAGATGAAAAAAACATGTTAGTTATTTAATTTTGTTATCACTGTACATTACGGTTCTATTCATTAACATTAATAAATGCATTCCTATATTTACTGTACATGATCACATTGAGAATAAATGTATTCATCCAAAAGCTGAAAAATGTGTCTTTCAGAGGCTTTATATGGAGTTAGGATGAAAATAAGGTGCATTTCAAACTGTTCTGAGACCAGTGCAGACAGACAGCACACTGGAGGTTAAGTCATTCACTAAATAGGGAGCATGGGAGCATCCTGTATCTCTCTATGCAGCTAAGTATATTCACTCCTAACATTCAACCAAAAGTTCAGTTTCAGGCTGCAGATGATGTTTGGATCACTCAACATGTTTGACAGACATGAGACAATGATAATCAGTACATAGATTCAGAATTTATAATGCAAAATTGGTTGGCAGTGATTGGATGATGCCGGACATTACTTTAAATCAGAATTATTTATTCAGCTTTATAGAAAATCAGCTGTAATGTCTATAACACCTCAATAACATGAATAACCTGAATAACTCCAGGACACATGATAAACAATTTGATGAAAATAAATCTGACTTTCTTAGTCCCACTGTCCACATGTGTGGACATACATTTTTAGGAAAACTATTTGCTCTAGATTTATTTATTTATTTATTGCTTGTTTTTAAGGTGCTACTAGTTACAAATCAAAAAGGGAAATTGAAAATGCACACAGCAGTCACCCTCGGGTCTCAGGAGGTTACATGATTGTTTTAAAAACTGAAATTGAAATAATGTAGACTGATGGCTTCAATAGATGCATATACGTCTACTGTCTTTAAAGGTTATCATTAAAAATCAATTCCCCAATGGAAAAAAATGCATGGGATTTTTCCTTTGCAGTTCAATTTAGTGTCACTATAGTGGTGCAAAAGTTACACATTTCACCAAAATGATCATTTTTAATAAAATGATATTTTATTAAACAAATGTATCCCATATAATCTTGTTCTATACAGTATACTATGGGCTGTGCTATATTGTTAATAGACAGGGAGAGAGAGAGTGAGAGAGAAAGAGAGAGAGAGAGAGAGTGAGAGAGAGAGAGAGAGAGAGAGTGAGAGAGAGAGAGAGAGAGAGAGAGAGAGTGAGAGAGAGAGAGAGAGAGAGAGAGAGAGAGAGAGAGAGTGAGAGAGAGAGAGAGAGAGAGAGAGAGAGAGAGAGAGTAAGAGAGGCAGGATGGATGAGGTGTGGAGAACTGATGTGATGAAGAGAGATAAACATGACAGAGCAAGAGAAAGAGAGGTGATGAAAATGAAAGGTAGAAATCGAGGAGGGCAAATCAATATTATTGGCCAAGAAGGACGAATATCGAGAGACTTCAGAACGCAGATACAAGGAAATGTGACAGAGATTAATAGACAGCTGTGCTTACAGTTCCTGTAGCTGAACTGGTACAGCATGGTGCTCACAACACCAACATCGTGGGTTTGATTCCCAGTGAACACACAAACTGATAAAAGCGTAGAGGCTTGAATGAACTGTAGTCACTTTGGATGAAAGTGTATACATGTAAATGTATGTATGCTTGAGCTATCTTTCTTAGAAGAAATGACACTTGCTTTTATCCCTTTTAATCTAATGCAAAGACATTTTTGTTTATGTGATTTTAAAGGGCTACTTCACCCATCATTTACCCACTGTACTGTTGCAATTGAATAATGTAAATAACTTTCTTTCTTTGTGTTTCTCATACAATACAGGTTGGAGCTAAACAACATGAGGGGTAAGTAAAGATTTATTTTTGGGTGAACTATTCCTTTAAGCACCCAAATACTTTTTGGGGCCACTGTACATCCATTCTTAGTTTCTCGTCTACATTGCACCTCTCCTCCCTCTCATGTTCTTTCTCTCTCGTTCTCTTTAATCTCAGTCCAGACATGTCCAACTGCAGCCTATTAGAAATGTTCTCCCTTCTTTCTCTCTCTCTCTCTCTTTTCTCTGTTTGTTGTGGAAATGAAATGTGGGAGCTCTTTCTCTCTCTCTGGGTGTAATAGACGAGTGATTATTGAATACATTCACATTTTCCTAACATGTGTTTTATGCCAGCGAAACGCCCGCATGCCCATGGCAGCAAGACTAGCTGCGCCAGGCAGTAAGGGTGTGTACTGCGTGCTTGTGTGTGTGAATGTGCCGTGTTTTTGAATGTCACATGTGTGCATGTGTGTTTGTCTGATTTATGCTCACTTGTTAACCTGCACCATGTGGTTTGCATGTGTGTACATCGAGTTTTGATGCAATAAGTCCATGTGGGCAAGTGTGTATAGCATGTGTGTGTTATGTGTGGTTAGTCGTGGGAACTTTACCTCTGCGCATACAGGCCCAGATGTGGTTCGTGGCGCTGTGAAACCTGATGCCCCCCCCCCCCCCACCCCCCCAAAAACACACACACACATACACACTTCTCTCCCCCACCCATTGTGCATAGAACTGCATTAAGAGACATGTGGAAACAATTCTACCAATGCCATGAGCAGACGCGCTCACACACACACACATACACATCACATATCAATCACACACACATACACACTCATCACATACTGTACATGCACACTCACTCTGCACATGTGCCACACGCATGCACATAAACATACACACAGCGTGCATGTTAAGTCTCCACACTTCAATGCATACGTGTACATAAACACACATACACATACAGCTTAATCATGTTCTTCTGGACACAAACCATTGAATGACTACTTGCCTCATAAATCCATATACAGGATTTACGGAGCGAGAAAAAATATCTCTTTCTTTAACAATGGCCGCAGGTAGTGTGCGTGTGTGTGTGTGAATGTTCAGAGGCTTGAGTCATCTCTCAGTAGACTCCTGTAAGTGAGCACCTCCGTGTCCCTCAGGACTCTGTTTTAGGCCCTATGTTTTTGTTTTTACACCTGGTTACAGGGAACTCAAAGTGAATTAACAATCTGCTGATGCAACCGAGCCCTAATTTATGGGTAAGCTAATGTCTTTTGTAATGTTACTGAGCAGCTGGCCCAGAAAATGTCTCAACCTTCAGGAGTCGGAGCTCTCCACTTTCGCCCCGAATTAATCTAGAATAGCCGTGGTGCACAACCAGAATGAAGGAGAGCCATCGATCTAAACAGTTATAGACAGGTACCATCTATCTGCCTGCCAAACCATTAGGCCTGAAGCTTGATTTAACTCATTGCTGCATTCATGTGTTTGAGCGCAAATTATAATGCAACACAGAGCCTCGTGAAAATGACGTGACTGGCGAATTTTTTACAAAATGATATTACGTTGTTCCTTTCATGTATCGCAGCAGTTACGAGGGAAATGTCCATTCTGTGGTGCTAAAAGTGAGTTAAATGTTCTCCCAAACAGATTAGGTTTTTTAAGGTTAATGCTCTGTCGAGATTTAAATCAACAAAACAGACCTCCCTACCCTAAACCCTAAACCTAACCAATAGTGTCAGAAAAAGCAAATGTGAGATAGAAAACACAATTATGTAATTTTGTGGTGTTGCTATGACACTTTTGGCTCACATGTGGACTCGTGTGCTCTTCAGGACTCGTACCCCACTCCTTTACATCACAAGCGCTCTATCAGTCAAGCTACCGCACAATTTGGTCACACCTGAACAAGCTTGTAAATGTAGTTGTTTATGTAATGCAAACATTAAAATGAGTAATGCACTAGTAAAAGTGTTTAGATGTCATAAGATAGCATTGTGAACAGGAAGTGTTTATGAACTAATAATCTGCTGTTTTACTCATGATTTGTGTTGTAGCACCTCTAGTGTTCATTTCACCAGTAATCTGCCGTGATACGTTCAATGAGCCACGTAAAAATCATTTTGCAAAACAATTAGGGTGCTTTCACACTAGCACTTTTGGTGCGTCGAGTTCGAATGACTTAAAAGTTAGTTTAGGTGACATGAACACTGTTTCCTGCAAACCGCACCAGAGTCTGCTTGATAAGGTAGTCTGGGGTACGGTTCATGTGAACTCTGATACGATTCACTGCTGATATGAATGCAACCGTACCAGTGCATTTCTCATACCTGCTTGTTTCCAAATAAATCACCTTCAGAGAGCAGCTCACATTCTTCACATCTTTTGCAACGCATCTGCAGGCTCTGGGCAGACACTAACATTCATCACATCATTGCACATTCAGTGCATCCATGGCTGACAAACACAATTGTCGTTTTGTGCATGTAAAGTTTTGGTGGTAAATCCAAAGAGATGGATACTTTTATAACACAGTGAAGCTGATGTCTTCTTCAGTTGTTGCCTAGTTATAGTGGGATACAGCTGCCGCTTGTACTCACGTTGATGGTACAATCGGACTGCAGTTCTGACCCAAATAATATGATGTGAACAGAGACCAGCGGGGGCATGGGGAGGGGGGAGGAAATTAACTCGGGTTCGGTCTAAGCAATCGAAGCAGTGTGAAAGCACCCTTAGGTATAGCATTGTGATTCTGTGAGAACAGGTTGCACATTGTGCATTGTATTCTCAGCTTTGCCACAAGGGGCGCTATAAGAAGGCATTAGCATTTTTCTCTTTCAGGTTAACTACTGTCATGGCTGAGCAACAGTTTGAAGAGAATATTTCTGAGCTGGTCAGTTAAGATTCATTAAACATTTGTAACTTTATCACTCCCTTGAGGATTGAGGTTTGTTACTGCCACCGTAACGCAAGAACGCAAGTAGGTCCAATTGAACTGCACACTTCCAGTGTGTTGGCCTGAGTTTGCGTACTTCTGTAAAGTATGTTTCTGGACTAACTGGAGAGAGAGAGAGAGAGAGAGAGAGAGAGAGAGAGATTTCTGTAATTTAACATTTCAGTTCTTCAACATCTGGAGCTGCATGTAAAAATGGAAAATGGAGGGATGACAGAGGCATATGACTTTGGAGAAACGAAAATATGTGCTTTTCTCTTGAGAACAGATGCTAGAATCTCTGCCTTGACACACAAACACACACAGGTCCCACAAACTGTGGCGAGGCTTTAAACAAACAAACAAACATACAAATACCACACACCTGACATGTTTATTAACAGCTGGGTTCTTTTTGTCACTATCATGTGTTTGGTTAATCTGTGGGTGATGAGGGCATAAACACACACACACACACACACACACACACACACACAAACTTGTTTTTATATCATTGTGGGGACTCTCCATAGACTTCCATGCATTTTATGGATTTTATACAGATCTAATGATAATTTCTATCCCCTAACCCTATACCTAACCCTCACAGAAACCTTTTTGCATTTTTACATTTTCTTTCTTTTTTCCTTTTTTCACCCAATTTGGAATGCCCAATTCCCAATGTGCTTTTAAGTCCTCGTGGTGGCGTAGTGATTCGCCACAATCCGGGTGGCGGAGGATGAATCCCAGTTGCCTCTGTGTCTGAGACCATGAACCCGTGCATCTTATCACGTGGCTTGTTGAGCGCGTTGCCACAGAGACATAGTGCGTGTGGAGGCTTCACACCATCCACCGCGGCATCCACGCTCAACTCACCACACTCCCCACTGAGAACGAACCACATTATAGCGACCACAAGGAGGTTACCCCATGTGACTCTACCCTCCCTAGCAACTGGGCCAGTTTGGTTGCTTAGGAGACCTGGCTGGAGTCACTCAGCACGCCCTGGGATTCAAACTAGCGAACTAGTGAACGCCAGGGGTGGTAGCAAGAGCTACCCAGGCCCCCCCGCATTTTTACATTTTCAAATTTGTGGTCTGGGCCCCACAAGGTAGGTGATCTCAGATTTTACTATCTTTGTGGGGACATTTGGTCCCCACAATGTAGTATAAACATGCACACACACTCACACACAAACACACAACGACACCTTCGATTCCAAAAAGAAAAAAACATTTGTTTGTCAATCCATTTATTGTATTCTCTGATGCGGTTTTTGTTTGATCCATTTGACACATTCCATCACTGCTTAGCGAGTGTACTTGTTAAAAAATATTTCAAGTTCATTATACGTCGCTCTAGTCAGTTGCAGACGCAGTATCTGTTTCAAAGAAATCACCCGTTTTTTTTAGATATACTGGTATGCAGTAGCAATTTTGCTTAGTTTTGTTAAAAAAGATACACGAAGGGCTTTCGAATCCAGAATCACTTGCATCCAAATTGACATCAACATTTTTTTATTTATTTTTTTGATCGCCTTTTCTCCCAATTTTGGAATGCCCAATTCCCACTGCTTAGTAGGTCCTCATGGTGGCGCGGTTACTCACCTCAATCCAGGTGGCGGAGGACAAGTCTCAGTTGCCTCCGCTTCTGAGACCGTCAATCCGTGCATCCGTGGCTCGTTGTGCATGACACTGCGGCGACTCACAGCATGTGAAGGCTCATGCTACTCTCCGCGATCCACGTACAACTTACCACACGCCCCATTGAGAGCGAGAACCACTAATCGCGACCATGAGGAGGTTACCCCATGTGACTATACCCTCCCTAACAACCGGGCCAATTTGGTTGCTTAGGAGACCTGACTGGAGTCACTCAGCACGCTCTGGATTTGAACTCATGACTCCAGGGGAGGTAGTCCGCGTCAGTACTCGCTGAGCTACCCAGGCCCCAGTCAAAGTGACGTCAACATTAATATATCATACAACTTGAGATCAAAAGACCACTCGACCAACACACTGTAAAAGTGTTCACTGTTATTTGTATATTTATGTGCGTGCTCCATTTTTATTGATTCAGCATTTATTTTTATTTTTGTGTGTTTTTTTTTATTTTCTTTCGGAAAAAAAAAATTCTAGCAAATTTACAGTGGAATTCACTAGTGAAAATGCGTTTTCACAACACAGTGAAGAAATGTAAACTCTTTTATAATTTACATCACCTGATTTTAGGGTACCCCCCCACCTCCGAAATCCCATGAACATAAAGTGAACGATATTTTACAGTAATTAGTGAACCCCCCTTACAATTGTTAATTGTTCGTTCATGTCAGTGCATAATGAATTAACTATTGTCATTAGATGGCTTTCGTGAATACTCGATTCTGATTGGTCAATTTGGCCATAAAGTGATATCAGACGGTTCGTGTTGACTGCCGTTTTTAAATGGTCCCTTACCATATTTTTAGCATGTTTTTGCAAAATGTGTGGACTTTTCAGATGGTCCTTGACCCACCGTAGGCATTACAACGAATCCAACACACTCTCACGGTGAAATCGTTAGGATTTGTATGACTTTTCTAAATTTGGCTAATTCGTATGATATCGTGCGACTGCACTCGTTTTAATTCCTACGACTTTCACTACAGCCAATGACGTCGCTGGACAACGTTTCCAACTAATACGACAATGACTTGCTTCTGTCACACACAACAGCTTCCTATCATGTTTACACACTCTACTGATTGGTTAAATCTAGATAAGGGGTTTGGGTAAGGGCATAATATTAATAAGTATGTCCTTAACACCTCGTGCACGGAACTCGATCTTACTTCCGCATTAGACATCCGGGAATTTGCACGTGATGAAGTCGTACAACTTTATGCGAACAACATCGTGCGACACCATACGAAATAGCCAACTTGTAAATTATGTACGAATTTTCATGAGATCGGGTTAAACGAATCTCAAGGTTCAATTAACGATCTTGAACGACTTCGCCTTGATGCCATCGGACCAGCTTAAATACAGGGCTAATCGCGTCCCGTATAGATTTGATATGGGATGCAACATTTTAGCTATAAATATGGGATGATTAATCACATATTTTATGGGATGGGTGGCAACCCGAAACTGAACACTGATGCAAACCGGAGGTGGAATTCGGCGGTTTCTGGAGACTCCACATTCTTTGTCACATAATCATGTAATTTCAACTTAAATCAATATTTAATGTCCATTAAATATTTATTTGCTAAGTAGCCATGCAACTAGATCGATAATTTACAGTCAGCTGGTCATAATTTGGCCAAGTTTAATCAGGATTATTGTTCATTGTTAGTTCATATTTACTAATGTGGTTATCTAATGTTAACAAATTCAACCATGTTGTAAAGTGTTATCGAAATAGCTTTTATCGCTTGTTGCTTTATTGCATTGCACTTGGTTAGGACATGGTATAACTGCTGTTATGAAGTGTAAGGCAGGATTTACCCCTCTCTTAACAGCATTTTTCCCTGGCTGGGGAATCAAAACTTTTATTTACCCCAATACGAACCACCTGCACTTGCAAACAGTCACCAATATGCATGTGTGTGAGAAGTACTAACTGCGACGATTCACTGTGTCTTCATTCACCAAGTGAGAGCAGCTGTGTTTGAACTATTATATGAGAAGGCAGCATGCATACATTTACAGTGCTTGAATTGTATAAAACTCTCGTAACTTGGCGTTGATGTGTGTGTGTGTCTGTATCTTTGATTCCCTCTCTAGATTATCCATTATCATGCCTTCAGCTGGCAAGAAATCAACCCTTTTGTTTGTAATTATAGTGACTTTGAAAAGAATGGATTAAAAAAACACAGAAAGAAGTGAAGAAAGAATGAAGAGAGGGGAACAAAAGGACTTCAGCACGTCTGTGACATATTAGTCATTTTTTACCGTAATTGTTTTTCGACCCCTCTTCACCTTTGTTCGCACACATACACGCTCTGACAGTCTTGGAGGGAATGTTCTCATGTAGATGAGCTCTAACGGAGTGTCACAGTGGGTCCAGTGAGTGGTGCAGTGACTGCTTATTGATGAGTGTTTGTATTGGAGGAGTTCTGGTCGAGTTTCTGGGAAGGCCTGATTCTGGAGCTTGGTCCTCCCCAGGGGAGAGTGCTGATCGGTGGGTACAGCGCTTTGAGAAATCAACCTCCCGCATTTATTTAGGCCCAGAGTTTCACTCCAATCGCCCTGAGAGGTGGATTAGAGGGGTCAAAGGTCAGTCTAAGGGCTTTGGGGTCACTCTTAGGGTCAAGAGAGAAAACAATGAGGGCTGATTGAAGTGACATTAAAGGGGGAGTTCTCTTTCATATCCAAAAATGAATATTCTGTTGTCGTTTACTCTCCCTCACGTCACACGGAGGAACACAAAAGGAGCTATTTAGCAGAATGTCCTGTGGCTGTCAAGCTTCAATAAGGTCATAAAAGCTCCATAAAAGTCGTCCATATGACTAGTGTGCTATTTTCCAAGTCTTCCAAAGCCATACGATAGCTTTGTGTGAGGAACTGACCAAAATTTAAGTTATTGCTCCAAACTTTTAACTTTTATGGTACTTTTGTGCCCTTTTTGTAGGTTGAAAGGCCAAGATCTATATGTTTTGTGGTATGGGAAAAAAAGCAGGTTAGTAATTTTGCATAATTTCTTTTTGTTAATAAGAAGAAATTAAATAAGTATTCATTTTTGGGTGAACTGTCCTTTTAAGAAAAGGTTTGGATTTTGATTTTCGGAAATATAACTGTAAACATGATATATCACATTATGCGGCTTGTTGAGGAGATGTTTGCTATGGTTTTTCTTAGCATATGATAAAATGGGTGAAAGTATTCCATAGACTAATCATAGATTTAACCCGAGCCATTTTTAAAGGAATATTCCGGGTATAATACAAGTAAAGCTCAATCAACAGCATTTGTGGCATAATATTGATTACCACAAAAATTAATTTCGACTCGTCCCTCCTTTTCTTAAAAAAAAAAAAAGCAAAAAACTGGGTTTCAGTGAGACACTCAAAATGGAAGTGAATGGGGACCAATTTTTGAACGTTAAAATACTCACTAGACACAAGACATAAACAACATGCGTGTAAACATGATTTTAGTGTGATAAAATCACTTTTACTAACCTTTTCTGTGTAGTCACTGCCAATTTTACAACATCGTTGCAATGACAGTGTAATGTAAACAAACCCTAAAACCCTAAAACGACTAAAAATGACAACTTTACAGCTCAAATAATGCACAATTTTTATCAGAAGAATGAATGTAAGTGCTTTTATAATATTATAAGCTTCACATTTCTGCTTTTTAAACCCTCCAAAAATTGGCCCCATTGACTTCCATTGTAAGTGCCTCACTGAAACATTGATTTTTGCTTTTTTTTTTTTTTTTTTTTTAAAGAAAAGGAGGGATGAGTCAAAATTTATTTTTGTGATAATCAACATTATGCCACAAATGCTGTCGACTGAGCTTAACTTGTATTGAACCTGGAATATTCCTTTAAAGACCAGAATATCATAGAGACTTGAGGATGAGCTAGCTTAACTAGCAACCTGTTAGAGCACCTTCACAACCGCATAGCGGCACCCTAGCATTCTGCACGGTTAAGCACCACTCACTCACAATTTTACTTAGAAATTAATTTTATTGGAATGACCATGTTCAGTTTGTTCAAAATAGCAAAATGTTTGAAAATGGCAAAAAAAAAAAAAAATAAAAAAAAAAACACAATAATCATTATGTATGTAAACTTGAAGAGAAATCCAAACAAAATGATGATTTTTATGGTTTATTAATGGATAATTTGTAAAATCAAGGCCAGTGGTTTAGTTTATTGGAAGGAAAAACAAACAGATTGAATGATATGGCCTGCTAGAGTCATTAAGTCGTAATGTGTGTGTGACAGATAAACACACTCTTTGCTGGAAGCTGTGCGCTTTGTTCAACATTTTGTTAACATCGCTGATGTTGTCAAATTAATGGTCTGAGTGAGACGTTTGTGAAAACATTGTACACGGATTGATGAAAGTTTTTGCGAGAGCCACAAAAACGCACAAACACTGTTTCAAAGTGTTCCTCTCTGCCAGAGTGTGACATCATCACATTTTTGAGGCCAAACACACACTTCATATAAATGTAAGAATTAAAATGTAATCCAGACAATAACCCACATGCATGCATATTTAGGTACAGGCCGACTAGCACACAATAGAGTTGAGCTGCATCATGCTGACTGTTGCTGTTACCCAATAGAGATTGTTTGTGTGATATCTCATGCCAACCAGAAGAGAGTGATGGGTAGGGCATATACTGGTGACACACAGCTGTAATGTTATTTGGCTCTGTGTGCATTGCATTTGAAGATTTCAAGCTAGTGACATACACACACACACACACACACACACACACACTTTGTTTCTTCTCATCTGATGGTTTTACCAGTGTGGTGACTCATTGGGCATTTAGCCATAACATTACATTTTGAGAGCAAGAGAGAAGAGGAAAGATGAAAAAGAGGAGAGTTCAGAAAAATTAGTTGTATTTGTAACTATCCCTGCTAAAAAAAAATAAAATAAAAAAAAAAAAAAACACTGAAAACCAGCCTGAGCTGGTTGGCTGGTTATAGCTGGTATAAGCAGGTCCCCCAGCCTTACCATCTTAAAGGTGCCCAAAACACTGGTAAAACCAGCTGTTTGTGGTTTTAGCTATTTTATTTTTGTTGTTGTCATTTTCAGCAGGATGTGATTAAAGGAATAATTCACCCAAAAATGAAAATTCTCTAATCATTTACTCACTCTCATGCCATCTCAGATGTGTATGACTTTCTTTCATCTGCTGAACACAAGAATATTTCCGCTCTGTAGGTCAGTACAATGCAAGTGAATGGGTGCCAAAATTTTGAAGCTGCAAAAATCATATAATTCAGCATATAAGTTATCGATAAGATTCCAGTGGTAAAATCAATATCTTCAGAAATTATATGAAAGGTGTGGATGAGATACAGATCAATATTTAAGTCCTTTTTTTATTTTTTATTTTTTTTACCATAAATTCTCCTCCCAGGTCAGGCAATCTCCACTTTAACTTTCACATTCTTCTTCTTGTGTTTTTGGTGAT